>NC_138378.1:55088689-55155145 GCF_054177405.1 Leptonychotes weddellii
AGAGACGATGGACTCTGAAAAACAAACAGGGTTCTAGAGGGGAGGGGGGTGGGAGGATGGGTTAGCCTGGTGGTGGGTATTGAGGAGGGCACATTCTGCATGGAGCACTGGGTGTTATGCACAAACAATGAATCATGGAACACTTCATCTAAAACTAATGATGTAATGTATGGGGATTAACATAAGAATAAAAAATAAAGAAAGAAAGAAAATTATAAGAAAAAAAAAAAAAGAGAGAGTTGAAATTTTCAATGGAACATTCTACACTTGATCTTAGCCAAAAGGCCAAGAAGCAATCACTAAAACATTCTGAGCTAACAGGATAGCCTTATAGAAAAAAATCATGATCCCTTACCTCACACCATCTACAAATATCAATTCCAAGTGGAATGAGAATCTAAATGTGAAGCATAAAACAGTAATGCTTATAACAAAAATATGTAAGAGTATCTTCATGACCCTTTGTAAAAGAGTTTGTAAACAGGATGAAAAACAACCACATAGAAAAAGAGTGATAAATTGGTCCATATTATAATTAGGAACTTCTGTTACTGAAGGACACTGTTCAGAAAGGGAAAAAGTAAGTTACAGGGTAGGAGAAGATATTCGCAATGCGTATAACAAACTAAGGACTTGTTTCCAGAATATAAAACAGATTCTTACAGATCAGTGGAAAAAGAAAACCTAATTTCAGAAATGCAGAAGACGTGATCAGGCATCACAAAAAAGATATCCAATGGCCAATAAATATAGAAAAAGATACTAAACCTAAATAGTCACAGGGAAATGCAAATTAAAACCACAATAAGATAGCAATACACCCACCCCCAAGAGAATGGCCAAAATTAAAAAAAAAAACAACTTTACAAAACCAAGTGTTGGTAAGGATACAAAGCAAACGAAACTCATACTACTGATAGAAGTGGCAAAATCATCTGAAAGCTGTTTGGCAGTATTTACTAAAGCTGAGCAGATACATATCGTGTTACCTGGCAATTTCACTCCTAAGTATAGTAGACCATACAGAAATGTGTATGTATATGCACCAAAAGACATACAAGAATGTTCATAATATTATTATTAATACAACTGGAAATAACACAAATGCCCATCAACATTGAATAAATATTGTGGTTCTTTCATACAATGGAATACTTTATTATAAAAGCAAAGAAAACGAATCAGCTATTTCTACACACAACATCCTGAATGAATGTCACAAACATAAGGTTGAGGAAAAGATGCCCGACTCAAAATAATGCCTACTATGTGATTCCATTTATATAAAGTTCAAAGGATGGCAAAACTGTGGTCTTGAGATCAGGGTGATGGTTACATCTGGGGAGAAGAGAAAGGGCACAAGGGAAGCTTCCAGGATATGAGGAATAATCCATTTCTTAAACTGGGTGATGATTATGTGGGTGTGTTCAACTTGTGATAATTCTTTCAGCAATGATTTTATTTTCATTTTTCTGGATGTAGGTTGTACTTCAACAAACATGTTTAACAAAAAAAGAGAGGAGACAGGCATTTTTTGCAGGCTTTGAAAGTAGAGAGCAGAGGAAAAATAGGCCGGGAAGTGGAGAAGGAGCTCTGGATGCTCTTTTTCTGATTTGGGGTAAGTGGTTCACAGATGAGATAGATCAGTGTCATTCACTGAGCCAAAAACTCATGGCACATGCCACAATGCTGCAATGTTCTGTGTGCTGTGGGTCCTACCCTACACGGGTTGGTGTCTATAAAGTACTTGAATGCTGTCAGAGGCTGGGGGTCTGAGTCATAGAACTTAAAACCATTGAGCTTCGAGCACATACTGCTCAGCAGAGAACCACTTCCCTCTAAAGCCTTTCCTGACCCATCAGTTTGGGCCAGGTACTCTTCTTCATGCTCCCATGGTACCAGTCCTTGGGGTACCTCACCTCCCTGCCCTCCAGACACTGTAAGCTTCTCGAGGGAGCAACTTTGTCTTGTTTAGTGACTAGTGCCTGGCATCGTGACTGCTACGCAATGATCATATGAATGACTGTAAGTCAGCGGTTCATAGTGTAAGAGGTGCCCATGTTTAACTATTTTGTAGATAGATTTGATCAGTTTGAAATACATCATTCTTGTCAGTACTCAAAATTAGGATGAAGAGTTTGGGACACTTACCTCCTTTTGTCGTTGTAGTGAAGTTTTTACAATAAAGTAGAACCTTGAAAGGGTCTGGTATTCCTGGTTCTAAAACAGCATTTTTTTTCTCAGAATAACAGTGTGCCCTTCTTGAAAGTCTCTGCTTACATTATAAAGATATGAAATCATTTCTTTTTCCTGATGACATAGAGTTTAGTGATATTTTCAAATTGTTCTTGAATCACAACTAAAAAAACTTGATAGCAAAGTTATTATAGATGATCGTTTCTCAAATGTTTTGAGTTTGGTGGTTTTTTTTTTTTTTTAATTGTACCAAGTTGAGATATGAACTCCAGTCATAATTATAATCAGGTAGCGAAGCCAGGCTTGAATTTCATATTTTTGCCATTGGTACGCTTTCTTTCAAATCAACTGTGTTTTTAATAAGTGAAATTTTTATATTGGAGTCATAAGAGCAGAGGTCTATGTCATACCACAAATATAAACTGTGTGATTTAATGACAATGCCCAAAGCAAATAACTAGAGTGAAGACAAATGAAATTCTTCCTTTTGTATTTGTTGGTCGTTGTGTGAAGGCAATCACAGACACAATCTGTGTCCTGGGATGTGGTACGTGAAATGGATGCAAGTCCTTGAATTCCATCATTTTGTGCATTCAAATGGATAGACAGAAGACCACGAGGCCCTTTAATTTAGAAATTCCCACAGTTCTCAATAGAGTGGCTCTCCAGTGGTTCCAGTTGTCACTTTTCCTAAGGGTTTTGACATCACATCTTCGTCAGTGAAGTATTCTGCTTCAGCGGGGAGATTTTCATATTTATGACCTATCGGCTAGATTCCAAATGCTCTTTGGTATTTTCTTTATATTGTGGCACACTTGGCTTCGGGTAGTTTCTGCCTCATATTCATGGTAGCTTTGTAAAGCTTTCTGTAGTATGTAAGAGAGCTCTAAATTGAGGTTTTTCATGTATAACTGTATGAGAAATATTTTAAACATATGAAGGAATGGCATGAAATATGGGTCTCATACCAACATTAATGGCATTAGCTCTCCAAAAACCATGTGTTATTTTTATTTTTATTTATTTATTATTATTTTTTAAAGATTTTATTTATTTGAGAGAGAGAGAAGGAGAGACAGTGAGAGCGTACAAGCAGGGAGGAGAGGGAGAAGCAGGCTCCCCGCAGAGCAAGGAGCCCGATGCGGGGCTCGATCCCAGGACCCTGGGACCATGACCTGAGCTGAAGGCAGATACTTAACTGACTGAGCCACCCAGGTGCCCTACCATGTGTTTTTAAAAAAATATCTATCAGTTGTCTATCTTTAGGGCTATGAACTGTGTAAATTTACCTGTATATAATGCAGTAATACCTATTATTTTAATAACTTTCTGATAAAGTGATGTTCAATTGTGTTGCTATAAAATATGGAATCAGGACATTTGTTAAGCTCAAGGATATTTATTACACATTAGGAAAAGCCTTTGTTTTATTAGATATGTTTAAAATATTAATAATCTTTAATTTTGATTTATTTTTCAAAATTTGAGTTGATTTCACTAAGTGGTGTTTTCTTGTTTTGCTATACTATTTAGTTTTGGAAGTTTATCACTCTTCCTTTAGCCTACTGGTTTCCAGATCTATTCGTCCGTGGAATACTTTTTATAGTATGATGTCATGGCAGAACTTCAAAATGCATTCATGAGCTATAATAGTGGATTGCAATACTTGGATTAAAATTATGGAAAAATAAACAAAAACTTTACAAACTAATTCCTGTGAGAAGTACCAATTGTGATTTTTTCTTTTTTTAAAGATTTTACTTATTTATTTGACAGAGTGAGAGAGTGAGGGAGAGAGAGAGTGTGTGAGCCCAAGCAGGGGAATGGCAGGGGAAGAGGGAGAAAGCAGACTCTCCTGCTGAACAGGGAGCCTGATGCGGGACTTGATCCCTGGACTCCAGAATCATGACCTGAGCTGAAGGCAGATGCTTAACCGACTGGGCCACCCAGGCGCTCCCCAACTGTGATTCTTATGCTTTGAAAACTTTATAACCGAATGGAAGAAATAATGGTAACATAATAGAAAAATTGGATTACTGTATAAAGAACAAGAAGAATTCAATTTAAAATGAGGTTTTATAAAGCCTTTCAATGAGAACAGTGTTTTTATGTCTTATCACACACCTATTTAATATAAGGACAGTGCTTCATAGTTGGATCTACACAGTAGTTATAACATCCAGTTATATTATTATATTTTGTTTTTTTAATTATATTTTCTTTGCCAGGGAAATGTGAAAATCACATTTTTCACACATATATGTTGTATGAAAAGGAAAAACACATGGATTATTTTGCAACAGATAGGTGCTCTTGAATCAGACTTTTCCATAAGTGTTTAATTATTTAATTTTCAACAGCCACTTCCCATTCGTCTTGCAACTAAAAGCTCTATATGTATCTTCCTTTTGAAATGTTTTGGATTTTTTTTTTTTTTTAAGATTTTATTTATTTGACAGAGAGAGACACAGCGAGAGAGGAAACACAAGCAAGGGGAGTGGGAGAGGGAGAAGCAGACTTCCTGTGGAGCAGGGAGCCCGATGCGGGGCTCGATCCCAGGACCCTGGGACCATGACCTGAGCTGAAGGCAGACGCTTAACGACTGAGCCACCCAGGTGCCCCATGAAATGTTTTGGATTTTGAGTACATGAGTATTGCAACTTATGTTCTTTATTTTATTTTATTTTTAAAGATTTTATTTATTTATTTGACAGAGAGAGAGACAGCGAGAGAAGGAACACAAGGAGGGGGAGTGGGAGAGGGAGAAGCAGGCTTCCCGCCGAGCAGGGAGCCCAACGCGGGGGACCCTGGGATCATGACCTGAGCTGAAGGCAGACGCTTAATGACTGAGCCACTCAGGCGCCCCAAGATCTCAAATTTCTAAGGTAGTGACTACCTCAGATTCAGGGTAGTTGCATAATTTATAAAAATATTAATTCCAGTGCCCTATGATGAATGGCTTGTCTTTCATTTTTGTCAGTATATCTCTCATGTCTGTACATATGACCTCCTTTTGATGTTCTTTGTCACTGTGAGGGCTGGATCATATACTTTTCTTACTACTGCTCTTTTACCCATTATACCTCCCAAACTAGAAGGGGCCTTGTTTAATTGGTAACTAATTGCCTTAGGTACCTTGAGAATAAACATTATTTGGGACACTAACAAATTTATAGCAAAATCTTGGAAAGCATGAAATTCAGAGAATGTCTTCCTTCCTTCCTTTCTTTTTAAGATTTTTTTTATTTATTTGACAGTGAGAGAGTATAAGCAGGGGGAGCTGCAGAGAGAGAGGGAGAAGCAGGCTCCCCGCTGAGCAGGGAGCCTGATGCGGGACTCAACCCTGGGGTCATGACCCAAGCCAAAGGCAGATGCTTAACAGACTGAGCCACCCAGGGACCCTGACAAAATATTTTTAATGTAACATTTATCAGTGTTCAAAGTGGGCTACAGTTCTTCATAGAATACATGAAGGGGTGCCTGGGTGGCTCAGTTGGTTGGGCGTCTGCCTTCAGCTCAGGTCATGATCCCAGAGTCCTGGGATCAAGTCCTACACTGGGCTCCTTGCTTAGCAGGGAGCCTGCTTCTCCCTCTCCCTGTGCTGCTCCCCCTGCTTGTGCTCTCTCTCTGTCAAATAAGTAAATAAAATCTTAAAAAAAAATTTTGAAAAAAAAAAACAATACATGAAGATAAAACTTTCTCTTAAGGCACTTGTACCTACTTTAAGGATTTACTGTAACAAAACATGCTTCCTTGACTGTATTTATTAGAGCCAAATTATGTGATCTTTTGTGGATGTACTAGATCTTATTTTGGCTATATTAAGCCATGGGCAACAGAAGAGAAAATTACTTTGAATCCTAAACAGTTACAGAAGAGAACATTAGAAGAAAGTCACCTATGCCAGGGACCTTAGGCCAAAGAAGCAAATACCTTTGGTTTTTTGTTTGTTTGTTTGTTTGTTTGGAGAAACAAATACCTTTGGATAAGACTGTGTATTTAAAAACCAAGCAACAAAACTTCAAGTTTTAGTTCTGAACTTCTTCTAATCTTCCAGTCCCATTTGAAAACCTGTTCTTTCTCTGTCTCTTAAACAACTCAAGAGTACATACTCTTGTTTTTATTTGCTTTGCAAAGCACTAATCAAACTCTTGGTGATGAAAATAATTTATTTAATAGAAATGATTTTTGCTTTTTGTTGATGTTTTTCTTGATGAGATTTTTTTCCCCAGGGCCAGTTGATGAGGGCATTTTGACCACCTGATTTTTACCTGCTGCCATTGACTTTTCCTTTTTGAAGTGAGACTAAGCTTTTTGAAAGCTCTTTCTCTGGTGATTCATAGAAGAAAAAGCCTTCGGGGAAAAAATACTTGTACTTGATGTTAAGGGGTAACTAAATTTCTTTGTTGTTTGTTTTTTTGGCATTGTGTTAAAATTGTGAAATTGTAATGACTAAGTGCACATTTTTGAAGGTTTTTACTTTATTTCCTTCATCAAGAAACAAAACAAAACAAAACAAAAAAACCAAGCAGACCAGTTAACTGTTAACCCTGATTTGTTTTTACTCTTCAAGTGACATTACTTTTTAACTGGCTACATTTGGATAAGAAAAGCCATGGATTTTAAACCACTTAGTAATTTGGTTTCATTTTTAACACAAATAACACCTTTTCATCCATTTTATATAAACTTCAAACAACATACGTTTTAACTTACTGCCAAATAAGAAGAAATGTGTTACATTAAAGTGCATGTTGTTTGCTTGCGCATTTGGAAATACCATTCATTTTATAGCAATTTTGAGTTATTTTTCTGTCACTTTGTATTCCTATTCAAAGAGACACACAGAAACCCTCACTCAAAACAACTCCCTTAGGGTTTACTCCTGGATGTCAGCAGACATGAGCGGGAGGTACAGTATACAAGAAGCTTAGGTCATGGAAATGTCAACTCTTGGTGACTTGCATTTATTGTTATCCTTTGAATTGTGTCCTCTTGAAATTCTGTGAGTGGTATTTTAATATATTTCTTTTGTGTTTAGGTGGGCAAGAGAGAGATGCCATGTCACTTTTTTTTTTTCCTTCCTTCTGTTGATATAAAAAATTGAGATGCTCTCATTCTTTAGGATTTGATTCAAATTTTAAAAACGTGTGATGCCAAGGCATAGTACATACAGAATGTGAAATGTTAGTAACATAAAAGACTAGGGCATAAAAATGGGGAACTTTTTCAATGTTAAGATGCAATTCAAAGTATAAGATTGTTTTTAATTTAAGGAAGTGGAACAGACATTAGAGAGATTCAGAGCAAATAGATTTAGTTGTGTTCTTCTTCTTACCTTTGGGAACTGGAAGCAGTTTTTTGATTGAGAATTCTGAGGAATAAAGGACTTAGCAGGCACAGATAGGAAGGTTTTGGCTCTAATTAGCGGTTGTGACCTTGGACGTGTCATTTTACTTTCTGAGCCACAGGGGCTCAAAGTTTAAGTTCTTATATGACAACAAAGACTGGCAGATGCATTACAGGATGGTGTGGTGATCTCAGGTTGCCAGGAGAGATGAAATGCATAAGAAGTCCTGCCTCAGATTTAGTCTCTTTGGGCAGGATAGAAGTATTGGGGAAAAGGGGCTATTAAAAATAATTGATACTATGGAAGTTCACCTTTCCCCCCTTTAGATCCCTTATAAACTGCAACAAATTAAGTTTAGTAGCCATCAACAAAAGATGGGTTAATACTCTTCTCAGACAAAGACAAAACAGTGCAGGTGTTATATGGATGGGTGTACCCACTGTATTTGTTTTATGTCAGTTTCTGTATTTTCCTACAATTTGAACAGTTTGTTAAAGAGTGATTTAAATTTTCTCCAGTGTTCTGCAGCAGATTGTAAGGCAAGAGCTTTGTCTGGAAAGGGTGTTTGTAACCTAAGTGTTCAGTTTGCCAGTTTACTCCCCATACTGCCTATTTGTCTGTCTTCTATATTTAAAATGATTAAAGAGTATCACAGGATAAGATGTAGAAGAAGAAAACAGCTCTCCTGGGCTTCATTGTGGTTCTAAGACAATAGTGCACTGGGAGGTTAGAAAGGAATCCCTTCCAAAAAAAAAAAATTCTTTTTTTAGTCCCTTTTCTTTACCATTTTAAATTGTATCAAGAGAATATGGTTTCTGGGCGCCTGGGTGGCTCAGTTGGTTAAGCGACTGCCTTCGGCTCAGGTCATGATCCTGGAGTCCCGGGATCAAGTCCCGCATCGGGCTCCCTGCTCAGCGGGGAGTCTGCTTCTCCCTCTGACCCTACCCCCCTCTCATGTGCTCTCTCTCTCTCTCAAATAAATAAATAAAATCTTTAAAAAAAAAAAAGAGAGAATATGGTTTCTTTTAGAGAGAATATGGATTAGCGTTACCTAAAACATATCAGTGAATATAAGAAAGAGAGACTCCTTCATGGCAGATAAGGTTTGGATAAAATTTATAACTAGTAAATCAAAAACATCCCCTGGAAGCTTTCTCTGACCTATCTCATCGCCTGCACCTCTTGGGTTAGGTGCCCCTCTGTGAAGCTCTTGTAAGCAATACTCTTGTCTCTTTTTCACTGTGTGAGACATACATCATGACTAGCACATCATCACTAGTTGGAGAGCTCCTCAAAGGCAGGGACTGTATCTTATTTGGCTTCGTGTTCTCACCCACGTCACACAGTAGTTGTTCAGGAAATATCTGTTGAATGCATGTCAGGTATAGAGAAATGATGGACAAACCCTAGTTACGTCCACATCCCTACATCCGAATGAGTAGCGTGTTTAGGTTTGAAAATATCCTCGCTACCTTTTCATTAAGAAACAAACGCTTCTGCAGTCTTCCAGAAGAGTTGATATTTATTATTTTTGAGGACTATTAAAAATCACATATGTGTAACATTTTTATATCAAAAATTTTTTTTTACAGTTTTGTAATATGTAAAAATTTCATAAAAATATATTGTCAAGAATGTCATCACTTGATTTGGGTAACTTGACAGCTTTGGGGTTTTTAAAAGCCTTTGTAGTGTTGATTTCAATGCTGTTGATTCCAGTACTTGGCCAAGGATGTCAGTCAGAAGCAATTCTTCCTCACTACTAGTTGTTGGCTGTGATGTGAGCAAGACAGATTTGGACCCAAGCTGAAATGTCTAGTCAGGCCCCATTCAAGTCACAGTGTAGTTCAAGCAGGCTGTGCACATTTCTCATTCCCCATCAGTATGAGGCCAGTGAACCTGCACCAGCCAAAATTTTTATTGCCATTCTGTTGGGCTGCTGTTGAGTAGATCCAGTTTCATTTTTATTAATGATTAAATTAGATTTCTTCCATATATAATCACTTTTTGACAGAATCTCTTACTTTCTTATGAACTCTTGAATCTCAAAGTCAAGAGCAACACATAATTGTACACCTTAAATTCAGCAAAGTTTTTTCCCCCCAATCTTGTATTCAGAATAAGGCCATAGTTGCATGGGGCCATAACCAAGTTTATAATTTTAAAAATGTCAAAGCATTTGAAGTTTTTCAGGTTTCTGTGGTAAAAGTCCTCGGTACAATTTTACACTTTCCTTTATATTGACTCATCTAAAGATTTGACTATTAATTTAACAAGCATTATTACACTTTTCTTCTAGAATAAACTGAAGCTCTTTAAATAAATTGATCCCTTACTGTCCCATAACCATAAAGAGTATTCAGTACTCAGATTTTTCAGACACTACTGCACAGTATTGTCAATACTTGAAGATCAGCTGTTGTCTAGTGAGTGAGGGCTGAAAGGTGAGCACTCCCTACAGATTCAAAGAAACACAGGCACCCTACTTTATTCTGTATGCATAAGTAGAGCTCAGTAGAAAATATGGTCAGATTTCATGTATATTTCATAGAGTAACAACAGCATTTTCCACTGTTGACTAATACAGCCTTTAGAGCCCACCCTTGTAGGTGACTCGTACATTGCCATATACCCTGTAGGCACTCATTAAATGCTAGCTGATGATGAGAGATGAATATCCCTGCTTTTCAGTACTGCACATGAGATAACCAAGCCTTCCAGGTAGAGTTAATTAATATCTGGTGGTCTTCTACATTCCAAAGAGAATATGACTTTGAATTCTCTCTCTTCACAGATAAATTTGTAAGGTCACAAAAGTAGTTGTCCCAGTTTGGGACTTGGGAAATAACATTTAAATGAGTAATGGTAACCCACAGTAATGTAAATGCTTGGTTCTACTGGCCACTTAAGTCTAAAGTGTAGGCGTCCGGGACTCTGATATACTCATTTGCTTGTGAGAACCTTAGGTACTTCTGGCAGTGGTATGTGTTGGCATCATATGTTGCATTTTTAGTGTGATGGTGGATTTAGAAGTTAAGTGTCAGTCTTTGGCTGCAATTATTTGCTAGCCAAAGAACCTCAGCCATTTTCAGGTATGAGGTTTTTTAATTGGAAAAGGGAGAATATCCTCATTTATTATTCATAGATACAGTACATTTATTATGATTCTTTTGTTAAAGATGAGACAAAATATGAATTAAAACCAAGTACAGTTTTAAAGACTCTTCAAAATAAATTAGAATGCTGGTTTTATATATCTTCATACAAAAATTATGATTTTAAATTTTATTAGCTGATTGAGTATTTCACCTCAGTTAATAATGGGTATGTTGACAAATTACACATTTTTTTTATTTTTTATTTTTATTTTTTTTATTTATGAGAGACAGAGCGAGAGAGAAAGGCAGAGGGAGAAGCAGGCCCCCAAGGAGCAGGGAGCCCGATGCGGGACTCGATCCCAGGACCCTGAGATCATGACCTGAGCCGAAGGCAGACGCTTAACCATCTGAGCCACCCAGGCGCCCCTACACATTTTTTTTTTTAAAGATTTTATTTATTTGACAGAGAGAGACCTAGTGAGAGAGGGAACACAAGCAGGGGGAGTGGGGGAGGGAGAAGCAGGTTTCCTGCTGAGCAGGGAGCCCGACCGGGGTTCGATCCCAGGACCTCCGGATCACGACCTGAGCTGAAGGCAGATGCTTAATGACTGAGCCACCCAGGTGCCCCGAAAAATTACACATTTCTGTTTCACTGGGGATACTTTGTCTCTGTTTGTTTTTCATAATCATAAAAATGAATAGCATAGAATTGGACACTTTATTTCTCATAAATAGAAAAGGAAATGGTATAGTATTGGACAGGGTGGAACAAAGTACTTGGGATAAGAAATACTAAGTGGATATGTACAGCTCAATGTGTGGGATGAATTGGATTCAGGGAATTCACTCTTTCATCTTTGATTTTTTTCTTAAAGATTTTATTTATTTATTAGAGAGAGAGAGAGCAGAAACAGGGGTAGCAGCAGAGGGAGAGGGAGAAGCAGGCTCTCAGCTGAGCACGGAGCCCAATGCGGGGCTCGGTCCCAAGACCCTGGGATCGTGACCTGAGCCGAAGGTAGACACTTAACCGACTGAGCCACCCAGGCACCCCTTCATATTTGATTTTTTTTAATTCAAATTCTCTATGTAGGCATGCCAAAAGGTTAAGAGAGAGAGAGAAAGAGTAAGAAAGACCCATTTTTGTGAAAAAAAGTTTTATATAGATGTGGAAAACATATACCTGAAAGTTGTACACCAAAATTATTAACAATGACTGCCTCTGGGGAACAAGCCTCTAAACAGAGGGCCTTTTCTGCTTTTTATTTTATATCCCTTCCTATTATTGCAGTCTGTTTTGAGGAGCGTGTATTATTCCTATAATTAAAAAAATTAAGAAGCAAAAAGAGAGACTGAGACGGGGACAGAGAGAATGCAAAGGGCTCTAGGAAGTCAGAGAACGGCAAGAAAGGTGAAAATTGTGGTCATTAGAACTGGATCTTAACACAGATCAATTTAGACACTTGCTGGCTGAGGGAGTCTTTTTGCCTGAAGAGAAATCTGGAGCCTAGGTCAGCAGTGGCAAAGAGGGGGGCCTGTGTAGAGAGGAAGTAGGACTGTAGAGGGAATGTGGTAGTGGAGAAAGATTGGGAAGGTAAGCAGATTGATTATGGAGATAATGACAGTGATCCTGGAGTGTGGCTAGAATATAAGCATTCTGTGGCAAGAGTGTTAACCTGGGGAGCCCTTGGCAGTTTAAGTATGTGTCTCTATTGAGAGACATCAGTCATAGTGAGCCTTTACTAATTTTATTATTATTATTTTATTTTTATTTTTATTATTATTTATCAGAAAATGAATGATACTTAACCTCTCCAGACAACCTTGATGCTACGACCTGACTACAATTTGCCAAATGGGCCAGGTTATATCAACATTCAGGAACGGAACTATTCATTTTCTCAGTTTTGGTAATGACCCATGTAAAACATTTTTAGAATTGTCCTACACGAGGTTAGACTCTTACACTTAGAAATTGAAGTATAAGAAGCTATTTATTAGCTAACGGTGTGGGTTGATTAGCTGTTAGTTAAGCTAGACATCTGGAACTACATCAATATATGTAGACATAGAAACACATACATACACATTCTCTAAGTAAGGTTAAAATCTATAAAGCTAAATATATTCATTAGTATCACTTAGGAGATGCTCTCTTTTGTCATGTTTCTTTGGCAAAAGCTAGCAGTTCTGTTAGCAGTGGTTTTGATGATAAAATCCTGCAATTCAAGAGGTTGGCTTATTCAACTAAACTGCTACCTTGGGCAATGCTGGACCAACTGTGAGAGGTCTGTTTTCTTGAGACCTGGAAAGCTGTTCTGTTTGCTAAACAAAGGAATTGTTGATTTCAGTGATTTAATTCCCCTTTTGGCTAAAGGCTGCTGAATGAAAACAGTGCTTATTTGGGAAGGAATCTGTTGCTAAGGCAACTGATATCTCCTTAATTATTGGCCAATATTCCCATATGAGATTGGTCTCTTTTGATTGTTGGAAATAACCAAATTACCCTGAGCACTTTCAAGTCTTAAATTTGGTGTTGATGATGGAGGTGGGGGTGGGGAAAGGATTTTTCTCAAGTTTATAATCCGAAATCTCCCATTTGGATTGGCATAGTGAAGGTACTATGTTCGGGGTGGTGGTGGTAGTAAAAATATAGGTAACCATGTCATTTTTGCAAAATCTTCTGTATTGTAAGAGATCCTGTTACTAAAGACTAGTTGCAGTTATGAGATTAATGACCTATGTTCATTCTTTTTTTAATTGAATTCTTTGATGTCTAAGAAAATATGTCTTTATCAGTTATTTATCCTCAAGAATGGGCAGATCTGAGGAGAAACTTGTAAGTACTGTTTGAGTAATTATGCTAACAAGGACTGTCTTCGGAACTATCCACAGCCATTTATGTGAAGTTCTTTTCTTGGATGTGTCTAATGGTGCATATGTTGACCTTGGAGACTGACCTCTTTCTGCCTATTACTTTGTAGGATCATGTAAAAGACCTATATGGCTTCTTGTCTCTTGGCAATACAGTCATTTGATCATTTAAAATTAATTGAAGCTTTGAATATAGTCAGGCTAAATTCTATTGTGTTCATATCATACTTACTTCATGATTGTTCTCCTCCAGTGTGAAGGACATACTGAGAAATCATTACAATTCTTACAAAATAGGAGTTTGTCTTTATAATTTTATCGTATGTCTTTTAAGTACTTAACTGTGGATAATAGAGATCATACATCTCGTGTCTTTACAACAAAATGGGAATTCACTGAACTTGCCCTCTACAAGCCTGGTGAGCATTGATGAAATTCTCCTAAGATTACTCAGGGTGTCCCAGGTCTTCTAGCTGAATGAGAATCAATTCTGAAATTGATTGTTTGTGATTTTTGTGCTGTGGAACCATGTGGATTTTCAGGACTCACATGAAAGGCTTTTGGCAGAATGTATCAAGTCAATCTGTTTTGTGATCCTTTTGGATGGTTGTAGTTCTTACTCAGGATTAGTCTTTACATGTTTCATTCATGGGGATGACATTGGTTTTACACCTTGGGTTGAAATGAATATGAAAAGCTTCTACTATGTATTGGAACCACACTTGAGTTGGATTTTATGTACATATTTATTATCTATTCTAGACTTTCAGAATTTCACTCTTTATTTTACTCTTCAAGAAGTAAATAAAATAAGATTCACTTGATGAAAATATTAAAATACATGAACAGGGACAATAGCCTGCAACACCGTTGACTAAAACATAAGCACAAAGCCACAGAATATAGGTTCAAAGTGGGTGCTGTCCCCATGTGTGCCTTCAACATCATTCATCTGGTTCTCATGTGTGGCTTTTGCAGTATCTACTGAAGTTCTTCCATCTAAGGCTGCAAATACAACTCTACAATTAATCCATGATACATTTCGAATTGCCCTCCTTTTAAAAAACTTTCGAGCTTATATCTTATTGAAATTATATTGAAGTACGCACTATCAGACGTTATTCTTTAAAAAGCAATTTGTGCCTGGGGCGCCTGGGTGGCTCAGTTGGTGAAGCATCTGCCTTTGGCTCAGGTCATGATCTCAGGGTCCTGGGATTGAGCCCCATATTGGGCTCCCTGCTCAGCAGGGAATCTCTTCTCCCTCTCCCTCTGCTCCCCCCGCACCCCCTCCCCGGCTTGTGCTCTTTCTGTCTCAAATAAATAAATAAAATCTTTTTTAAAAAAGCATTTTGTGCCTTATTTTTCTTTCTTCTTTTCTTTTTTTTTTTTTTAAAGATTATATTTATTTATTTGTCAGCGAGAAAGAGAGAGCATAAGCAGGGGGAGCGGCAGGCAAAGGAAGAAACAGGCTCCACGCTGAGCAAGGAGCCTGATGCCAGACTCCATCCAGTACCCTGGGATCATGACCTGAGCTGAAGGCAGACGCTTAACTGACTGAGTCACCCAGGCATCCCAGTGTGCCTTATTTTTCAATTCTGTAATATTTATAAAATTTTCAAAGCTATTGTTTTTGTCATTTATCTTAAGAGGTTACTTTTCTAGATTATTATATGGAAAAATAAAATTTTCCTAAGATTGTACAGAGGATTGATTCTTTGTGTTGATTAGATCATAAAAGCTTGACCCAAATTAAGGCATGTGTTATGCTCTATGTATGCCAGTCTGTTAGTTTGTTTTGTCGTATAACATTTGATTCCATTTTCCAACCAAAATATAGCATTTCACCATTTCTCAAATTCATTGAAGATCAGAGATGTAGAGAATATTTTGTTAGTGTGTTCTTAGCTTTTTTTTTTTAAACATATTTTCTGGGGATTATACTTAGTACTAACTTTCGATTTACATAATACACATAAATATATTTGATGTAAATATTTTACATAGGTATTTATGACAAATCTTAGTCTTTATATACATATATATGACAATTTTTTTCTTTCTGCAAAGGTAGTCTTAAAGGTAGTCTTTTTTTTCCCCCCAGTCTAACTCCAGTTAATTTGGTAGTTAGTAGTTTATTTCTCTTTGTTTATAACCATGCTTGGTATCTTTCTTTTGAGAAAGCATTGACACTTTATTACTACCGGACACTTTCTTTGGGTGAGGTAGAACCATTGACTGTGTATGCATGTGTGCACCAGAGAATATACAAGAACAAAAGAGAAATGTTCCATCACTTCTGAAGGGTCTATTGAAAATGCTACATATTTCTGTGGAATCTAGAACTGTACTTTGGAAGAGGAATAAGGAAAGAGACTTGTAAAGTTTAAGTTTTCTATCACTTGGTGCATATGGAACATTCTATTCCATCTTTCTTGATACTTTCTCCAATTGATAGAGTAACTTCTACATAAGCTTTAGCTCAACCAAGACTTGGACAAATTCAAACACTGGTTCTACTCAGGGAACACTTTTAAGGCACAGTTCAAATGTCTGAATTAGATCATACATTAGAAAATATAAAGGTTATTGGGGAGCCCGGGTGGCTCAGTCATTAAGCGTCTGCCTTCGGCTCAGGTCATGATTCCAGGGTCCTGGGATCGAGCCCTGCATTGAGCTCCCTGCTCCGCGGGAAGCCTGCTTCTCCCTCTCCCACTCCCCCTGCTTGTGTTCCCTCTCTCACTGTGTCTCTCTCTGTCAAATAAATAAAATATTAAAAAAAAAAGAAAATATAAAGGTTATAGAAGGCTTGCCTTGGCAAAAATCATCAAATAGGTACACATTTATCTTTGATGTTTCCACACTTACCAGCCATACCTCATCAACTGAATTGTCTTTTTCCTCTCATAAACCCTGCCCAGTGCTCTCATGCACCCTGTGACTGTTAAGGATCCTTTTCTCATCACTCCCACGGCCTGTTCTCTTTCTGCACTCCAAGCCTTCCCATCTCCCATGTCCTTGCACCCTGTCCATTCCTTTAAACATTGCCAAGCCTGCATTTCAGTCCTTCTGTGCTGCATTGTCCTAGGAATTAGTTCAGTGCACTAATCACCGTCAAATAGGTAATGGTTGATGATGTGTTAGCCTTTTCTAGTTTGCTATGTTAATGAGAATTGTAACTTACTCAGTTTTTAGTGAGGAACCCTTCAAAGTAAACCCCCTCGGGGCGCCTGGGTGGCTCAGTCGTTAAGCATCTGCCTTTGGCTCAGGTCATGATCCCAGGGTCCTGGGATCGAGCCCCGCGTCGGGCTCCCTGCTCTGCTGGAGGCCTGCTTCTCCCTCTCCCACTCCCCCTGCTTGTGTTCCCTCTCTTGCTGTGTCTCTCTCTGTCAAATAAATAAAATCTTAAAAAAAAAAAAACAACACAAAGTAAATCCCCTCCCCGGCTGGACTTTGATGGTTTAGATACTATTTCAAGCTGGTTTATTTAGGTATTCATTTTAAAGGAAAAAGAACATGGATAGCCTATAAATGCATATCCACTTTCAAGCATTATTAATTTAAGTGTGACATTGTGATTATTCCTTAAGGAACACTGATTTTAGAAGAGAAGACAAAACTTTATTCAATAATTATCCATAATAAAATACCCTCTAGTTGCATACTCTTAGTCAATTAAATGAGAATATTTAAATGAAAATATTTTATATTAATCAGACACACAATTTTGGAAGATAGAAAGCATTTCCTTTTTTAATCATCTAATATTATTTTTTTTTAGAGTGAGAGAGTGTGTGTGTGTGTGCATGAGCAGGGGTGGGGATGGAGGGTAGAGGGGCAGAGAGAGGGAGAGAGAGAGAAAGAATCCCAAGCAGGCTCAACATTCAGCGCGGAGCCCCATGGGGGCTTGATCTCATGATCCTGAGATCATGACCCCAGCCCAGATCAAGAGTTGGGTGCTCAACTGACTGAGCCACCCAGGTGCCCAATCATCTAATTATTTTTAATTTTTGTGATGATGACTGCTGATTTGCCCTGTTTTATAATTCTCTTTTCTTTCAATTATAGGTGTGTGTATGTGTGTGTGCATGTGCGTTTGTGTGTGATTATGTATTTATTCTTATATAAAACACATTTTTTTTTTCCTGTGGAACATGGACAAAAAGGCTGAAAAACACTAGACTAGATATCTTGCTGGGATTCATGGGTGTAGGTTAACACTGCTTTTGACTAATGACTACCTGCATCCCTCAGACTGGAATATGGAGCTGAGTGATAGAGAACTCCAGGGGAAAGAGAGTAATGTCAGAATCAGAAAAGAAGAGGGCAAGATGTCCTTGAAGAGAGCAGAGTATTTTGGTAGAAGGCATGTATCAGGAAAAAAGATGGTCCCACTCATCCGGAGGCCAGCCTACCGAGGGAAGACATCTAGGCAAAGTGCCTGTGGGCTGTCAGCTATTTTGGTTATTTGCTCCAAAACTTAGTGGATTAAAGCAACCCTTTTATTTTGCTCATGATTTTTTGGGTTAAGGATTTGGGAAAGGCTTGGCTGATCACTGATGATAGCTCTTTGCTCACATGTCAAATGCCTTGGTGCTCTTTGTCCAGTCTGTGTCCACGTGTGTTGTCATCCTCCAGGGTGTCCCCTTGTGCCTTGATCTTTTTTTTCTGACAGCATGGTAGTTCCTGGGTAGTCACATTTCTTACATGGCACTTGGCTTCCAATAGTGAGTGTTTCAAGAGATAGGAAGTGGAAGTTGCCAGTATGTTAGGGACTTGGTTCAGAAATGGGTACAGTGTCATTTCCACCGTATTCTCTTGGTCAGAGGAGTCACAGAGCCTACCCAAATTCAAAGGGAAAGGAAATAGACCTTAATTCTCAATGGGACCATTATCAAAGAATTTGAGGCTACTTTTAATGTACTATATCAGCTAATCTACAGTGATTGTTTTTGAAGGGTAGCCCTGTCCTAAAATGACCTAGTAAGGTCTTTTTTTTTTTTTTTTTACCACTTTTATTGGAATTATTAAATCAGAAATAATTATATTGTTAGTTAAACTATTTTGAACATTTTTTAACTTATATCCTTTTTCTTTTCGCTTATTTATTTAAACTTTTAAAATAATTGTAGATTCATATGCAGTAATAAGAAATAATACAGAGATATCCAGTGTACCCTTTACCTAGTTTGTCGTAATGGTAACACTTGCTAAATAATAGTATATAACATGACAACCAGGAAGTTGACATCGATACAGTTCACTAACCTTATTCAGATTTTCCAGTTTTATGTGTATTCAGCTGTGTGTGTGTGCATGTGTGTATGTATTTAGTTCCATGCACTTTTATCACATGTAGGTATGTGTATCCACCAGCACAGGCAAGATACAAAACAGTTCCAACACTGCAAGGATGCCTTTTTATAAACATGTCTACCTCTTCTCATCCTTAATCTCTGGACACCACTAATTTATTCTGTATGTCTATAATTTTGTTATTTCATGAATGTTTTATAAATGGAATCACACAGTATTATAACCTTTTGGGATTGGCTTTTTTCACCCAGCATAATTCCCTTAAGGTTCATCCAGATTGTTGTATGTATTAATAGTTTGTTCCTTTTTATTGCTGTCTGGTGTTCCCTGGTATGAATGTACCGCAATTGCTTTAACCATTCACCTGTTGAAGGACATCTGGGTTGTTTCTAGTTTGGCGCTTTTATGAATAAGGCTGCTATGAACAGTCACGTACAGTTTTTTTCGGAATGTCAGCGTTTATTTCTCTGGGATAAATACTTACTGGTGCAATTGCTGGATTGTATGGTGATTGCATTTTTAGTTATACAGGTTTTCCAGAGTGACTATACCATGGTTCATTCCCAATGTATGAGCAATCCAGTTTTCCCACATCCTTCTCAATATTTGGTGGTGTCATTATTTTTTATTTTGGCCATTTTGATAGATGTATGGTGACATCTCATTATGGTTTGAATTTGCATTTCCTTAGTGCCTAATGATGTTGAAGGTATTTCATGTGCTTATTTGTCATCCATATATCTTCTTTGATGAAATATCTGTTCATGTCTTTTGCTCATTTTCTAATTGGATTATTTGGTTTTTTTCATAATTGAGTTTTGAGACTTCTTTATATATTCTACAGACTAGTCCTTTGTCGGGTAGGTAATTATTTTGCAATTATTTGCCTTTCGTCTGCAGCTAATGTTTTCATCCTCTTAATAGGGTCTTTTGCAGAGCAAAGGTGTTTAATTTTGATGAAATCCAATTTATCTATTTTTATTTGTGGATTTTGCTTTGGCATCAAGTCTAAGAACTCTTCTCCTAGTCCTAGATCCTGAACATTTTTTTTCTGTGGTTTTGTCTAAATTTTGTAGTTTTATGTTTTACATTCCATATCCCATTTTGAGTTGATTTTTCGTATATAGTATGAAGTTTTACTTGGGATTTTTTTTTTCTTTTGCTAATGGATGTTTAGTTGCTCCTTTCTTTAAGTTTTTAAATACAGTTGCATTTAAAAAATGCCAAGTTTGTCTCAGTTAAATTAAGGAGAAACAAAGAGTTTTAATGTGTGTTTGTTCCAAGGCAGAGAGAGTAGAAAATGCCTAGTTGCTGAGTGGTAGGGATATCAAAGCAAGATAACTAAATAAAGAGGCGCCTGGGTGGCTCAGTCGTTAAGCATCTACCTTTGGCTCAGGTCATGATCCCAGGGTTCTGGGATCGAGCCCCGCATCAAGCCCCGCATCTAGCCCCGCATCTAGCCCCGCATCTAGCCCCGCATCAAGCCCCGCATCGAGCCCCGCATTGGGCTCCCTGCTCAGCAGGGAGCCTGCTTCTGCCACTCCCCCTGCTTGTGTTCGCTCTCTCGCTGTGTCTCTCTCTGTCAAATAAGTAAATAAAATCTTTAAAAAAAAAAAAGAAAATTGAAGTTCGAGTAGGAAGAGCTCATCCCTTCTGCAGAATGTATTTATTTCTATTTAAGAAATTTATTCATTCCTTAAGGATTTTGTAGTATAAAGGGATGATTCTCTTTCTGGAATATGAGACAGTTTTCAGAGATTTTTATTTAAATATAGTAAATTATTTTTCTTATTTGTTCCTGATTATACTTGATTTTTGACACTCGGGGATTATGGTGGTTGGTTTTGGTCAATATTCATGTAATTTATTCTTTATTTATTGTACTTGAAATTATGTTAAAATCCTGATTATAATCTGGTCAGAATTAAACCTTATTTCTCATTGCAGAGGGACTCTATAAATACAGTTACTGACAGTCCCAGAATTTTAGTGCTAATAATGACTAATAACATGAGGTATTTCTTATAGTATAAATATAGTTCAAGAAACCCATCTCTTTATATCAAATTGGATTTCTGTAATAAGTCTACTTTACTGACTAATTTTCCTCCTAAATTAACTCTGTTTAAACCATTCTTGCTTTTTGTCATATTTCAAAATGTGTTAGCTAATATTACTTTAAATAATCAAGGTATCATTTTTATCTTGCAAATTTATGCTGATCAAAAAATCTTCAAATTTGAAATGTTTATAAAAATGACTATGTGACAGAATGGCAAACATACTCTTTAAAATGTTTTAATTTTAAAAGCTCACAAGGCATTTAGAAAGGTAGTGCCTACAAGAAAAGCGTTATCTTCAATATTATTTACCTGTTCATTTTGGAATTCATAAAATTTGTTCACTTTTTTTTTTGGAAATTTGAATATGTGGGTCCTTATCATCAGAAAGGAATAGAAAAATTGAAGGCAGTTTGGAGCTGAATAGAAGTTATTAATGAGCTTAGCTTTGACTGAAATGACAGATTAATGGCTAAATTTTCTTCTATAGCAAGTCTGTTAAAACTTCTAGCTTGCTTCAGTAAATTCTTTTTGTCATTACAAATTGAAGGCAAAAGGCAAAGTAGTTTTCATTTCAATTTTGAAATTCAGACCTTAAATCTTTAGTGACCTTCATTCAGAACAAGGACTGGTTGTACTTCTTTGGAGCACCTTAAAAAAAATCTGATGGACATTATGAATCCTGTAACACATAACGTTTTCTTCTTTGTATTGACTACAAAAAAAAAAAAATTGAACCAAATTTATAGGCTACCTTTAATTAGTATACCATACCATGTGGTACGCCTTTTATGTACCTACCCTTACTTCATCTCATTTTTTTCTTATGCTCTTTGCCCTGATTTCCTCTTCTATTCTGATATTAGTAATAATCATCGTAATAATTTATATTTATTTAATGCCTTTATAAGCACTTTGCATAGGTTACATTAAGCTTCATGTTTAATATCCCTTTGAGATAGGTATTTTCATTACCTGCCTTTTATTGAGGAAGTGTAGAGCAGTTGTACTCAAGGTAGAACTCAAAGTACCAGTTTGCAATGAAATTAGGAGTTTCTACCAGAATTAAGTCAACTCCAAGAAAGTTATGCTATTGAGGCTCCTGGCTGGCTCAGTCAGAAGAGCATGCAACTCTTAATCTCAGGGTTGTGAGTTCGAGCCCCATGTTGGTGTAGGGATTACTAAAAAAAAAAAAAAAAACTTACACACACGCACAAAAAAGAAAGTCATCCTATAAACAAAGTTTCTCCCTCTTTTTATGTGTGTGTGTGTGTGTGTGTGTTTTCTCTGCAGTAGTGTAATGGTTAAAAACAGGGCTTAAAGTTATTAGCTCCTCCCCTTACCCAGCGTTTTGACTTCAGACAAATAACTTCACCTTTCTGTGTCTCCTTTTTTTAAAAAAATAAACTGAGGCTAATAAATCATAGATTTGCTGTAGGGGTGCAATCAGAAAACACAAAGTGCACATAAAGCACTTAGCTTGGCATCAGGCATGTCAGCGTTCGAGGGGTGGCCCCTGTTACTGTTATTACCTAGCTTTAATGGATGCATTTTAAACATGGGACAAAATTATACTTTCATTTATCTCATTTTGACAGTGTACCTCTTCTTCTGACCTACATGTACCTAAAGTTAAAGAACATTTTTCCTACCCTTTCATTTTCATTATTGCTATCCTTTCAAGGATCCCCTACCTTTTTTGTACTGGGATATGATGTATATGGTGTATATGAACTATCATAAAATAAACTCATGATTTTTCTATATTAGAAGGCCAACTGGTTAAAGATAACTTAAAGCATATAAAACCTAAATCTGGGGCACCTAGGTGGCTCAGTCGGTTAAGTGTCTGCCTTCAGCTCAGGTCATGATCCCAGGGTCCTGGGATTGAGCCCCACGTTGGGCTCCCTGCTCCGCGGGAAGCCTGCTTCTCCCTCTCCCACTCCCCCTGCATGTGTTCCCTCTCTTGCTGTGTCTCTCTCTGTCAAATAAATAAATAAAATCTTAAAAAAAAAAAACCTAAATCCGTATCTGTATAAAATTTTGAAAGGCGTGATGTAAAGCCAACTTAAAATGGTTTTATTATACTTGTTTAAAGTTGAATTTTTGATACATATTTTTGTTTTTTTCTTAAAATAAGTGTAAACAGACTTCTTTTCTCAAAGCAAGTAAAATGAATGCAGTATTCCTAGGATCTCTAGAAGGACTTGCAATGATAAGATACATGCTATCCCTCATCTCTGTGTGTAGAGCCACTTCAGGAAAAAAAAAAAATATCCTGTTTAATTACATTGGTGTTAATATTATTCACAAGAAGCCGTGAATTTTCATGGAATTAAAAAACATTCTGATGAGAGTTTTAATAACTTCTTATATGTGTTTATTTTCATGGCTGGTGCTGCTGTCGTTCATAATTTCCAAGCCCTGCAGAGGGAGAAATGCCCTCAGGCAGCTTTTCTTTGTGGTCTGCTGCAGACAGCCAGCTCACCTGACGACCAGGCCCCTGCCTGTACCCAACCCGCTCCGTTTTTCACACAGAATTAGATGGGGGCCAGAGGAGAGGGCTCCAGAACGTAGGAGTATGACCAGTACATAATAGTTATTGAATTAACGAATGAACAGATATACACACTGTGTTTCCATGTTTGCTGTGACTACTAGAAATGTCTGGGCTAAATTTATTATTCAGTTATAGCGACTAGGCAGGGTGTCTGATACATTGTAGTTCTACTCCTAATTGTTTAAAAATTTTTGTTATCCTGCTTTATATTATAAAGCAGAATGCTTTAATATTAGAAGCAACCTCCCACATTTGGACTATGAGACTTAAGAAAGGCCGGTTTCAAGGGCATGGTGCACGTGCAAAGAGAGGTCCTCTTGGGGTGATGGGCCAGTTCCTCTCTTGCAGTCTGCAGTGCTCGCTCCTCCCTCCCTTCTTGGGTAGAGCACGGGAAAGGACATATTCTGATGACTGTGGACCTCGATTTACTCTGACAATGTAGAACAGAACACTGTACAAGATAGGGCAGACATTCACCGCCCCCTCCCTCCCAGCTTCCAAGACAGAAGTTAAAAAGAAAATCCGTCAGCACTTAAAGAAAGAAGAGGGTGAATGGTTGTGTGGAGACCAGCAAGAAAAGCATCACAGGAGGCAAATGTATCCAGGAGTAAGATAAACTGTATTTAATGTTAGTGCCAGGCAAGACCTTGGCTAGACCTTGGTGACTGGCCAGATAGAGAGGTTGGCAGAGGGGCAAGCTGGCTGAGATGAAGCTTTTTTAGGGTAGCATGCCTTAGATGACCCTGAATGTCCAAGTAGATCTGAGCTCTCTCCTCTCTAAGGACAAAGCAAACCTAGAGCTAGCTTGCTGTGAGAGCAGGTGAGCACCAATACTGTACTAGGTAGAAAGTCAAAAGAGGGAGTGCTGTGTAGAGTAGTCAAGGGTGTCTGATTCCAAAGCAAGAGATGCGGATACGGTAAGAACGGCAGAGGAAGAGCTGATGAGATTATAAATGCCATGAGAGCAAGGACCTTGTCTGTCTTATTCATTGCTCTGTTTTCAGCTCTTAGATGAGGGCCTGACACATGACGGATGCTCAGTAAATAGTTTTGAATGACTGTATTAACAGGAGAAACTTCTGACAGATTAAGTGCAAGGTCAATTTTATGTAAGGGTTATTGTTATATCAATGCTATTCATGCCTAGATTTCTCCTCATATCCTTCGTGAATATGTTAAGATAATTAAGTTAATATTGAAGGAATATGTTAGGTAATCATAGGATATAGTTGCTATGATTTATGGGATAGGGTAAGGGATGGTTTAGTGTATTCACAAGGGAGGATGCTATTGGGTGTGAGGCCTGCACAACCTCTGAGAAGCTGGGTAGTCTGTGTAGACCACTTGCTTATCTGTACCAGGTCAAGTAGCAAATTGAGCTGACCTGATATATTTTTATGTCTTAATCTCTATATAACTTAAGGGATGAGAGAAAGGAGTGGCCAGGGAAAGGCAGAGGGTCCTAGGATTAGCATCATAATATCATCTATAAAGATTATACCTAGAAGTGAATGGGTCCTCCCTTGTGGTTCAAATTTCTGTTTAAGAGGAGCTTTGATCTACTGCTAGATCATTCTTCAGATGTGCTGGCTTTGGTGTCCAAAAAGCTTTTTGGGAAAGTAACTCTGGTCACTAATAGAGGCTTTTCAGGGGGCCTGGGAGGGGTTTGGAGGAAATTTGGATTTTGGTACAAAGAGACTTATGACACTGGGTCAAATGCTCAGAGTCTGACAAAAATAGCCCTTCAGGCTTTGGTGAGGGATCTCTACAATGTCTATAGAATATCCTAAAACATGGGGGCTTTTAGGGGAGGCAAATGACCAATGGAACAGGCAGTTCATTCACCTGTCAGTCACAGAGGTCTTACTTCTAAGGAAAATCTGAAATTGCGGGAACTACTCTGTTATGTGAATCAGAGATGCGACTTGAAAAATTGGGGGAAATAATGGCACCAGCAAATGGGTCAGGAAATTTACAAGTAGGAACTTCATTGGGAGGAAGGATCACCATTTTGGTTTTAGAAATCCTGAGTGGAAAATGACAACACAGCATGTTGAAATTTGTAGTAGAGAGCTAGGAAGAAGGGAATAGCTTAGGTGAGAATAAAGCTAGGGGTCATTTGCTCTATGTTCAACCCCCCTGGGAAAGCAATGAACCACAGACACCACATTTAGTCTGTTGCTTCGATGGGTGTTAGACCCTTTGCCTATGTGTAGTCTAAGAGCACGAGGACAAGGCTGTGACAAATGGCATGGTGAGAACACAAAACAGTGACTTCTATATATTAGAATGAGAATCTAAAGAATAAGAGTCACAGATAAGCAATTTTGTTTGCCATTTTTTTTTAAGATTTTATTTATTTATTTGACAGAGAGAGACACAGCGAGAGAGGGAACACAAGCAGGGGGAGTGGGAGAGGGAGAAGCAGGCTTCCCGTGGAGCAGGGACCCTGATGCGGGGGCTCGATTCCAGGACCCTGGGATCATGACCTGAGCCGAAGGCAGATGCTTAACGACTGAGCCACCCAGGCGCCCCTGCCATTTTTTTTCTTGAGAACTTACTGTTATCAGGGTTCTATTAGGAAATATATGCTCAAGGCCAGACAAAAATGTCTCATTGCTTATGGTGAAATGCACCAGGGTGGCTGATGGGTGAAAGAGAAAGCCTCATATAGGAAACCAAATGTTCCAGTAATCCTGCTCCAAATCATGCCAGTTTACTTAAAAATTTCTTTCCTAGTTCTTGTTAGACTCATGCAGTAAATAAATTAAGTACCTTTCCCACTGAGAGTTTTTTAGAAACACTTAATGAAGTAAATGCCACAGTGTTCGGTCAGAGGGGAGTCTTGCTGTTGAATTATTTTTAGCATGCGTTTCTAGTTTAATATTGGTTGGTTACTTTTGATCTGGGCTTAAGTCTTGGCCAGATAGTGTGGTTCAGAGGACAGAGTAAGGGAGAGATTTGGCTTTAGTATCTAGTATACATAACTAAGCGAAGCATCTTTCTCAAAGGTTAAAAAAATTTAATTTGATAAGAATACCTCTGTATTGAAATGGCTATATTTGGGACAGCTAAAGAGACATACTATTAACTCATTGCCCTTGAATGTTTGAAAACATTTTATACACTTAATTTTAACTATATAGCCTTTCAAGAAAAATATTATTATATACTATTTAAAAAAATAAACATAGTTAACAATTAAATTATTTTAAATACCGGGGCACCTGGGTGGCTCAGTCATTAAGCATCTGCCTTCGGCTCAGGTCATGATTCCAGGTCCTGGGATCGAGCCCCACATCGGGCTCCCTGCTCCGCGGGAAGCCTGTTTCACCCTCTCCCACTCCCCAATGCTTGTGTTCCCTCTCTCGCTGTGTCTCTCTCTGTCAAATAAATAAATAAATAAATAAATAAATCTTTAAAAAAATTATTTTAAATACAGCTTAATCTTTATAATTAAGAAAGCTTTTGGGGATCTTGAAGGGCTTTGAATCATCATTATAACAATTAAATTGTTATTATATTGACAAAAGCCCAACAGGTACATGAAAAGATGCTCAACATCACTAGTCATCAGGGAAATGCAAACAAAAACTACAAGGAGATATCACCTCACGCCTGTTAGAATGGCTGTTATAAAAAAGACAAGAGATAACAAATATTGGTGTGGATATAGAGAAAGGGGAACCCTTGTGCACTGTTGGTCAGATTGTAAATTGGTACAACTTATAATATGGAGGATCCTCAAAAAATTAAAAATACACTACCATATGATCCAGCAATTCCACTTCTGGGAATATTCAAAAGAAACAAAAATACTGAACTCAAAAGGATATCTACTTCACCATGTTTTCTGCAGCATGATTTACAATAGCCAAGACATGGAAACAACCTAAGTGTCCATCAGTGGAAGACTGGGCAAAGAAGTTGTGGTCTATTTATAGCCTACCATTTGCTACAACATGGATGGATCTTGAAGGCTTTGTGATAAGTGAACTAAGTCAGACAGAGAAAGACAAATACTGTATGAATCCACTTTATGTGGAATCTAAAACAAAACGAAACCACACTCACAGAAAAAGAGATCAGACTTGTGGTTACCAGGGGTGGAGGGTGGGGGGATGGGAAATTGGAGGAAGGTGGTCAAAGGTACAAACTTCCAGTTATAAGATAGATAAGTGCTAGGGATACAAGGTCCAGTATGAGGACTATAGTTAACACTGCTGAATGGCATACCTGGAAGTTGTTAAGACAGTAAATCCTAAGAGTTCTAAGGAGAAAATTTTTTCCTGTTTTTCTTTTCTTTCCTTTTATTGTATCTATATGAAGAAATTGATGTTAGCTGAACCTATTGAGATAATCATTTCATAATATATGTAAATCATACCATCATGCTGTATGCCTTAAATTTATACATTGATGTATGTCAATTATTTCAAAATAAAACTGGAAAAATTTATTATAGCATAAATGTACGTAAGTGTTTGTTAATCAAGTTTCTGGTTGATAAAATTCCTTAAAAAAGCTATAACCACATTTTTTGGATAACTAAAAGCAGTTGCTAAAGAGACCAAAAATAAATCTAAAAAAATATTTTTTGGAATAAAGACAATACAAAAATAATGAAAACAGAAGATGCATTATGTCTGCAAACAATCTGTATCTGGAGGGGAATCTTCAGTTTTGATTAACTGAGAATTACTTTCTGAGTAACTTAAGAATTAATGAAATATAAAGTTAGATAAATTACAGCAGTAATTTTCCGCTGCTGAGCTGTTCAACAGACTCTTGTAATTTTCCAGTGGTGTACTTTTAGAAGGATGGGATTTTATTCTGGAGGAAAGAAAACCCCAGAAGATAGTTTTCTTTTTGCACAGAGCTCTATAATACCTCTGCACACTGTCTCAACAGGGAAAGTGGTGCTCTTCATTTTAATGCACAGTCTATCATGAGCACAATCCAGCCTTTTTGCAATCTCCAGGTAGTCAGGAAGTATTGAAAGGTGCGATGGGGAACAAAGTGGAAAATGGCAGTATCCCAAGTTACAGGCCAAGTGGGTAACCCCAAGAGAAAGATTTTGACAGCCATAAATATTTCATCTCTCAAGGCCCCGATGCTACTGTGTGAGAACAATTTAGCTAGAAAGATCATCAACAATTAGGTGACATCTCTATCACACCTATTACTGAGTTGAAATTTCACTGACATGAATAATAAGGGGTCTTGTTTGACATTTAACAGTTTAATTAATTTGTTTCCTAAAGTGAATGATGTTTTACACTGTGATTTTTCAATACGCCATCTCCATACACTTGAATTTTTTTCTTTTGCTTTTCTTGGGAAACCACTTAGTTTTCATTTTCACTTAATAAATTAAATTCTCCCCAGCTTGGGTCTGGTGCTAGCTAGTGTTTGGTTGGGCTTAGCAGGTGGGGCTAGGGTTTGGGAAATTGGGGAGGTATCACAGATCTTCCTCCGCTATTCGATTTTAGAGGAGAGACACTGTAGGAGTATGAAAAAGGAAAAAGAAAACACCTTTTCTCTTTTTTTTTTTCTTTTGGAGAAAATGTAGTGCTTTTTTGTTGTTGTGAGACCAAAACACAAGTGTTGTCTCTGGTCACTGGAGTCATGGAGGATCATCAAGGGACCAGTATGTGCAGTCCCACTGTCATGTGGCTCGTCTGTTTGTACTGTTCCTTGCATGTTACCAACTTTACTGGTTTCTGCACACCTTCTAGATACATTGTATAATGGGTCACCTGGGTGGCTCAGTCGTTAAGCGTCTGCCTTCGGCTCAGGTCATGATCCCAGGGTTCTGGGATTAAGCTCCAGGGTCCTGCTCAGCGGGAAGCCTGCTTCTTCCTCTCCCACTCTCCCTGCTTGTGTTCCCTCTCTCTCTGTCAAAATAAATAAATAAAATCTTTAAAAAAAAAAAAGATACATTGTGTATTAATGTGATATCTGTAGTGCTCTTTTTGAAAATAAAACATATCATGTTAGCTAAAGGTCACTTCCAAAACAGCTGCTGTGAAAGCAGGAGGAATAATCCAGTGTGACAATAGAAAGCATGAACCTACTATGTGTTCTTGCAAATAGAGACTTTTGAAAAATTAATCAACTCACTTAAATTATTTACTTGAATTGCCCCTATACAAACCTCAAATCCCTTACCTTAATCTACTTCCTTTTGCAAAGAGTTTTTTTAAAAAACCAAAGATGTATGGAAAAGCTCCTCCTCTCCCACTCGAACCTGTAGGACATCAAGTAAATGATACACGGGTGTTCTCCAGAGTACAAGTGTCCTTAACTGTCTGATTACGATGTATATTTCTGACAGATGGAGCTTAGCTAGGTAGACGTGCCCAGATGAAATCAAGTGAGTGAGTGCAGGTTTGTGACAAATGTGAGTGGGAAGAATGTCTTAGAACATGTCATCCTGAAGAGACAACGCTAAAGTGTTGCCAGTTGAATACTGAAAGGGAAAGAATAGACTCCAGAGGAAGGGGGGGAATAGTCCAGGACACACCTCCCATGTGATACTTCTTTCTTTGTTATCTGTTCTTATTTTATAATGGCGCCTAAAAAGTAAAACAGATGCCATCGCTTTTCTGAGCTGTTTTAGGCCAAATGTGATGAAAGTGCTACGGAACTGATTTTTAACTATTAATCTTCTGGGATGGATAAACTTTTAATACTATCACGAAACACCATGAGCTGCTTCAGCATAATAGAGTGCTAGGAAAAGTTGAAATTGCTGCTATTGTGTATCTCGGACTTGTTAAAACTGTTCCAGACCCATGGCGAAATAGATTGCTTCCTTCCACGGATGGAAATTGAACTTTTTCCCCCTGTACATGTGTTTATAAATAAGCTGGGACACAAATTCTTCCCTTGGAACATATTTTGAAGCAGAGATATATGTTCATAGAGAGTATTATGTATATTATTAACTGTTTCTTTTTTTAAGCCAGCTGGTTTCCAGTTTGTAATTTTGAACCTGTATAATTTTCGTCATGATTTTCTTCTCTGAACTGAAGACCATCTAATAAATAAAAATATTTTATATTCACTTTATTAAGTACTTTCCCTCTCCACTTTAGTACATGCATAGCAAAGTGTCAAGAATAATTTCTGAAAGATAATTAACCGCAAGCCTTGAGTGACTTTCTTTTACCACGAAGACTTAAGAAATGAGACTTGAGTCAGCATGGTTTGTTTAAAAAAAAAAAAAAATCTCTGACACAGGGTGTAGGAGATATGTATTTACTAAATACTTTTACTATGTGCTAGGCATTGCTTAGAACTCAATACCCATGATCTCATTTGGTTCCAACAACCCAGTGAGCTAGTTAGTGTATTCATTTTGTGCAGGAGGAAACCCAAGCATTTTTAATTACTGTGCAATACTTCCATTCATCAACTCATATCATCATGGGTGAGTTATTTTGGGGGAAGCAATTTCTATACCTATTAAGTGATGGTCATGGTACCTGCTCCTCTTATTTCAAAAGCAGCATAGTAGAGTGGAGAAAGCATTGGATTTAGAGTCATAAAATATGGATTCAAAGACTGACTCTAGGAGTTATTAGTTGTATGACCCTGGATTATTCACCTAATCTCTCTTTTTTTTTTTTTTTTTTTTTAAAGATTTTATTTATTTATTTGAGAAAGAGAGACTCAGAGAGAGAGCACATGAGAGGGGGGAGGGTCGGGAGGGTCAGAGGAAGAAGCAGACTCCCTGCCGAGCAGGGAGCCCGATGCGGGACTCGATCCAGGGACTCCAGGATCATGACCTGAGCCGAAGGCAGTCGCTCAACCAACTGAGCCACCCAGGCGCCCTTCACCTAATCTCTCTTAACTTGTTTCCTCAGTACGTACTGTGGGGATAATGATATCAGTGCAACCTATCTCCACAGGGTTGTTTGAAGGACCAAATTGAAAATGAGATAATGTAGGTGAATTTGCTTTGTGGTAAACTGTATTACATTTATGGACTGCTCACCCCACATGGTTGGGGCTGTTAAAAGCATTTTACACTTTATCTCTTATTCTGCACAACAATCTTACATGGTCGGTGCTGTTATCCCATTAATAGATGATGATCCTAAAGCATAGAGCGGTTAGGCAACTTTCCTAGGATTACAAAGCTACTAAGTGGCAGAGCCACTTGATTTGAATTTAGTGATCTGTCTCCAGAGTTCATGCTTTCAACCACTTTTTATTTAGCCTTCTATAAAGATAAGTTGTTTAGGAATAGCTCTCATTATTCAAATGACTGGCTGAAGTGAGACTACTCCTTTTGAGGGAAGAAGAAGGTGCCTAGGAAAGAAATGGAAGGGAAAAAAGCCAATGTTGGTGAATCCTGGAGTATGAGTCTTCTCAGCTGGTCAAGCCAATGATCCTTAGTGGATTGGGGGAACTTTAGAAGTTAGTAAAATTCCATGGGCCTTCTTCATGTTCTTGAGGAGATCTCAGTCATTAAAAGAATACCACTGAAGAGGTATCCTATCCTCAGGTGAGCTGGAGACAGAAATTATTTACATTTCCCCTTAAGTTAAAATAGACTCATAATGCTCCCCTACGTTCTCATGTCATCCCTTCATGACAACTTGAAGTCTAGGAACTTGTCATCCAAATCAAGATCAAGTGCAGGTAAGGTCCTCAGCCATGCGTTTCCTTGAGTATGGTTTCTCTCTCTCTCTATAGTCCTATGAACTAGAGAGATGCTATCTGCCCCTCCCACATGCCCCCGTGCAGTGGTGGGATAGGCACTGGGTGACTGCTGAGGATATTCCTACTCAGAAAGGGGAGGAATAGGACCCACATGACAATCACTGATCCATAGACATGCATCCTGGCACATGTTTCGTGTTCTATGTTCTTTGTGACTCTTGGCTCTACCCTGTAGGTTCGAGGTCCCACTCTGAGTCATCCTCTTTCCTGTAGGAAATGGCCTATTTGCAACTGAGTAGTCTTACCCTCTTGCTTCCTTCTTGTAAAAACTTAGGGGTCCAAAGGCCTGTTTTCATTTTGTACTCTATTTGTCCTTTCAGTTTAAACTAATGCAGTTCCTTTAAAAACATTGTCAACTTACTGTATATAAATTTATAACCCATTACATTAGACAAAAGCCATACTTACTAAGAAGTCCTTCTCTCCCTTGGACTCCCTGTGAGACTGCTATAGAAAAACACCTTTAAGATCCTTAGAAGCTCTGTTTTTTTATCGGAGAAAGTCTTCACCTCAAGTATGACCTTAGGAGATTTAGAAGTTCTTTGTCTGAAAGGGTTTATGATGTATCACCTTAACAAAGGTCCTTTTCTTTTCATTTTCTTTTTTTTAAGTGATCTCTGCACCCAAGGTGGGGCTCAAACTCATGACCCTGAGATCAAGAGTTACATGCTCCACCTACTAAGCCAGCCAGGACCCCCTTTAACAAAGGTCTTAACAATGGGATTTACAGTCAATCACACTCTGTGGTGTTTTTTTCACAGCGCCCTAGATTTGATCTTTACCCTGAAGGCATTTCTTTTTTTTTTTTTAAAGATTTTTATGTATTTATTTGACAGAGAGAGATAGTGAGAGCAGGAACACAAGCAGGGGGAGTGGGAGAGGGAGAAGCAGGCTTCCCATGGAGCAGGGAGCCCGATGCAGGCTCTGTCCCAGGACCCTGGGATCATGACCTGAGCAGAAGGCAGACGCTTAACGACTGAGCCACCCAGGTGCCCCTGAAGGCATTTCTTAATCTGCGAAGTGTTTATTGTCTGGAGAGACTGGGAATAAGAAACAGAAAAGTCCTGGTTGCTTTATGGTTCCTCTAAATTTTGCCTGAAAACTGAACAGTTCATCTCTCTCCTCTCCCATTTCATCATAGGCAGCAAGAAAGAAGACAGGTAACACTTTCAGTATTCTTCAGATCTCCCGAGCTAGATCATCAAATGAATTATGTTTTCTATTTCTCAGGCCTCTGCAGTCTACAGTTATTGCCAGGTTTTAAGCCACTACACAGCAAGGGCCTAATTTTCTCCAGGTTCCAGTAACATCTTTGTTACATTTGTCCTTTAAGCCCTCACTCTTAGCCTCTAGAGTCCTGTTCCCAAACCAGTACCATGTGTTTTAGGTTTTGTTACAGCCACATCATACTTCCAGCAACCAAATTTGTCCTGGTTATCTTTGTTACATTAAAAAATCAAACCAACCTTAATGTGAAATCACAGCCACTTTATTGTGCTCATAAATTCGATCAGTCAAGGATTTGGGAAGGGCACCCCAAGGATGGCTCTTCTCCACTCCATGATGTCTGGGCCTCCACTCGTAAGGAGGGCTAGAGGATCCATTTCTAAGATGGTTTCTTTGCTCACAAAGAGGTACCCGAGCTGAGATGATTAAAAGGCTGGCTTAATTGGTACTGTTGATTGGATTACCTCATTAGGGCCTCTCCCTGTGGCTTGGGCCTTTTGTAGCTTGTGCTGGGTTCCGAGAGGGGATGTTCTGTGAGGGGGCCTCCAGATAGCAAGCATTGCAAGAGCAAGAATCAGGCCCAGGTGGTATACTCTTCCTTACTTAGCCTCAGAAGTCACATAGCATCTCTCCCGTGAATTCTATGGCTTGAAGCAGTCCTAAGTCTGCCCAGATTCAAGGGAAGGGGACACAGAATTCACTGCTTGATGGGAAGAGTATCAAAGAATTTTGGGTTCATGTCTTAAAACTACCACAGGGATGGTAAAATTCAGGGGGTAGGTAATACAGTTTGACTCCATGATTGGGTAACTTGTCTCCCATCCCCCCATTCCTTATCCAGGAATTTCTCCTACTCGTCCAAATGGAGGTTTCAAGATATTATTTTATTGGGGCGCCAGGCTGGCTTAGTAGCACATGTGACTCTTGATCTCGGGGTCGTGAGTTCTAGCCTCAGGTTGGGCAAAGAGATTACTTAAAAAAATATTTCTTAAAGAGGCACCTGGGTAGCTCAGTTGGTTAAGCCACTGACTCTTGGGTTCAGCTCAGGTCATGATCTCAGGGTTGTGAGATGGAGCCCCACGTTGGGCTCTGAGCTCAGCTCAGAGTCTGCTTCAGAATCTTTTTCCCTCTGTTCCACCCTGCTCACACATGCACTCTCTCTCTAAAATAAAAATAAATTATAAAAAAATTTAAAAAGATATTATTTTATTGAAGATGAAAGCGCTTCTGTCCAAAGATGGTGTTATTTTTATTATAGCCTTCCTTCCTTTTGCTAATGGTCTAATCCTATTTATGTTTTTCATTGTCCTCTTCTTTTTTCTCTGTTTCTTCTCCTACTGTGCCTTTCTTTTTCCTCCTCTTTCTTCCTCTATTTCTCTTCTTTCCTTCTCCCTCATCATCTTCTTCATCATCAAGCGATGTATGCTGGGCATCCCTTAGTATCTGTTTTTATTTGGTTGTTGTTGGTGGGTTTTTTTTGGTGGGGGGGGTTGTTTCCAGCTTTAAAGACAATCTGAAATCTATAACATATCTCAAGCTGTAAAATTTGAAAAGAAGACAAGAGCACAATGGAGAAAATAAATAGAATAAAAAGGTAGAATGAATGTTGAAGAGCATTTTCATCCTGTGAATGCACTGTGTCAGTAAGGAGTAAAGTTGAAGGAAATTCTTATTAAACAACATATAGTCAGTTGTTTGAACTTCCAGGGAGATAAAGTATGAGAAGCCATTTGGATTCCCCAGTTCCCCAAGGGTAGCTAGTACACAGTATTTCTGGTACAAATGTGAGAAGGAAACTGCTAACCTTGTACAGATCTCCTTGCACTGTCAGTGCAAATCAACTTAAAATGGGAATGGAATTGGGGGGAGGTGAATTGGCTAGAAGAAGCTGTGAGTATTTCATGAGTATAGAACAACACGTTTAGGGTATGCATTTCCTGAGCTCTTAATAGAGTCTTTTGTGAATCATGTATGCTAATGGAGGAGTATAATGATATTGATATTCAAATATCATTATGTTAGGGTTATGCTTTGCTTGCTTCATGTTATTTGAGCTTGTACCAATTTCTATGGTAAGGAGTAAACTAGGACTCATCTAGAGAGCAGGTAAGTAATCAGTAAACTGTTTAAACTTTAAGTCAATAATCCACCAAGTGGACGATGTCTTTGTAAAAAAGTAGGAGAAATTTAAAAATTTGGAAGTGAACTAGGTGAGTCAGAATGGCTCATGTGAAATTAAACAGGAATTTTATTTATTTATTTATTTTTAAAGATTTTATTTATTTATTTGACAGAGAGAGACACAGCGAGAGAAGGAACACAAGCAGGGGGAGTGGGAGAGGGAGAAGCAGGCTCGCCGCCAAGCAGGGAGCCTGATTCAGGGCTTGATCCCAGGACCCTGGGATCATGACCCGAGCCAAAGGCAGACACCCAACGACTGAGCCACCCAGGCGCCCCTAAACAGGAATTTTAAAATAGCATATTTTAGTAACTCAAATAGCTTGTCTCACAAAACTCCACAATAATGTAACATGTCAGTGCAAGATTATTGCCTTGACATTCTTCTGCCAGGTACTCCTGTTAACACCCATTATGTGCCCCACTCTAGCACTTTGAAGACATTAATGTAATTATTTTCCATTGTCTACTTTCTCTGTTAGACTGGAAGCTCCTTAGGGAGCATTAGGTCTACCCTGTTTACTTGTGTATCCTGAACACCTGTACATATTTGGTGAATAAATGAACTAAACACTGGGGCTTGAGCCATCTGCCCTTTATCTAATCATTGCACTGCATGGTACTGAAGGATTCCTTATTTTTGCAGTCAGCCGTGCCCTACTTTATGCCATCCCTCTTGTTAGCATTTATTTCATTCTATTGAAATTATTTGCTTACTTACCTGTGTGTGACAATAGATTGGGAACTCCTGGTGGACAACATTCATCATTAATCCACCAGGCCTGGCATGATACGTGGAATTCAGAAAATGTTTGTGGAATGGTTAAATGAATGAATGATTCTCTTTTTTCTGCTTTTCTTTGAAACAATAGCTGTTATGCCTCCTATGATCTTTTCTTTTTACTTGAAGTAGTTTAAGAGCCTCAACATGAGTGCAAAGCATCATAATAAAAAAACCAGTTTAGGAGCGCCTGGGTGGCTCAGTCAGTTAAGCGTCCGACTCCTTTTTTTTTTTTTTTTTTAAGATTTTATCCATTTATTTTACAGAGGGTTCAAGAGTACAAGCGGCGGGGAGAGGAAGAAGCAGGCTCGCTCATTAGCAGAGAGCCTGACGCAGGGCCCGATACCAGGACCCTGGGATCATGACCTGAGCCAAAGGCAGACGCTTAACCAACTGAGCCACCCAGGTGCCCCTAAGCATCTGACACTTGGTTTTGGCTCAGGTCATGATTTTGGGGTTGTGGGATGGTCTGAACCCTGCTCTGTGCTCGGTGGCGTGGAGCATGCTTGAGATTCTCTCTCTCCCTCCCCCTCTGCCCCATCCTTCTACTCTCTCTCTCTCTCAAATAAATAAAATAAAATAAAATAAACCAGTTTAGCTTGTTAAGCAACGCTTTGTATTATTTTCCTCAAATATTCATTTAAAACCTTTTATTTTATATGAGAAGAAGTGGAATTAAGGTGTGCAGTGTATATTAGTAGTTATAGTAATAGTAGTAATAGTACTGGAAGTATTTTTAGGCATTTATACAAACATCTCAGGCTAGATGATACAAATATATGAAATTAGATTATAATTGTTATTAAAACTGCCCACATTTATCTTGTTGGTGACTGCAATCCAATCACAACCATTAGAAAAATTGTACCAATAAATACTAAAAAGATATTACCTCCTTTCAAAAATTTCACTGCATATTTTCACAGAAAAATTAGGGTTACTTCCATTTTTTGATCATTAGCTGCTTTATAGCATCCTATGTCATACAGTCCTTATCATAATCTTTTTTTTTTTTTAAGATTTTATTTATTTATTTGACAGAGAGAGAGAGTGCCTGAGCAGGGAGAGGGGCAGAGGGAGAAGCAGACTCCCCACTGAGCAGGGAGCTGATGCAGGACTCAATCCCAGGACCCTGGGATCACGACCTGAGCTGAAGGCAGATGCTTAACTGACTGAGCCACCCAGGGGCCCAGTCCTTATCATTATCTTATTAGGTGAAAATCCTTGTACTCATTTTATTGATGAGAAACTGAGGCTGAGAGGGGATAATTCATTTGTTTGAGGTCACCAAATAATAAGTAGCAGGGTTAGGGTTCAAACCTGGGTCTGTTAGATCTCAAAACTGTTGTCTCTAGCAATATGCCTCTTCCCCAATATTTCAAACTGAAATTTTATCCCAGTAAATTGAATATAAATGTTAATAATCTTATGACGTTAATAGCTACTGCCTTAGAAGTTACATAAGGCTGAGGATATTTACAGTTAATTTTCAAATTTTTTCTATATGTATATACAAAAACCCCTCAACTTTTTTTCTTTTTTAAGGATTTTATTTATTTATTTGACAGAAAGAGACACAGCGAGAGAGGGAACACAAGCAGGGGGAGTGGGAGAGGGAGAAGCAGGCTTCCCGCGGAGCAGGGAGCCCGATGCGGGGCTTGATCCCAGGACCCTGGGATCATGACCTGAGCTGAAGGCAGACGCTTAACGACTGAGCCACCCAGGTGCCCCACCCCTCAACTTTTTAAATAAGAGCATTTTTAAGGTATAATTCACATATTGTACAGTTCACTCTTTAAATTGTATTATTCAATAGTTTTTAGTATATCTGGAGGGTTTTATAACCATACCCACAACCAAATTGAGAACATTTTCATCACCCCAAAGGAAGCCTTCTACCCATTGGCAGTCACTCCTCATTTCCTCCCAATCCCCCATCTCTAGGCAAGCACTCCAGCTCTTTTTTAATGTCCTAAAATATTTTAAGATTATTTACACTTAGACATAATCTACACCTTTAAGAGCTGCAGTATGTTGAGTTTGTGCAACACGTTCATGAGTGTTTTATAGTTTTTTTTTCTTGAAATAGACTATTTTTAGAGTACTTTTAGATTCATTGCAAAATTAAGCAGAATGTACAGAGATTTCTCATACCATCTGCCCTCACGTGTGCATAGCCTCCCCCACTATCAACATCCTGCCTCAGACTGGTACGTTTGTTAGAACTGATGCACCTACACAGCAGGATATTGTCACCCAAAAGTCCTTAAAGGTTTACACTGGGGCTTACTCTTGGTGTTATACATCCTATGGGTTTTGACAGATGCATATGTATATGTATCTGTATATGTATCTGTCCACCATTGGACAGATGTATCCACCATTATCATACAGTATCATACAGAGTAGTTTCACTGCCCTAAAAACCCTCTGTGCTCTGTGTATTAATCCCTTATAGTTATTTTTAAAGCTGTAGAGTTATAGAAATTCATAGTGGAAAAGGAGTTAGAGATTATTTAGTTCAACCAACCAATTGGGAAGGATCTAGTAAGAATTTTGTCTCTTCAGCTGAATTTATTCTTTCCTTTCTTGTTGATTATCACAGGTAGAAGTATTTTCTTCCTTTTTTGTAGCTTCTCCCCCTCCTAACTTCCCAATTTACTATTAGTCAGGCAGTAAATTTTAGAATTTTACAAGAAATAATGTTTCCTTAGTTTTGTGTGCAATAAAATTTTTTTATAATAGAAAAGTTCAAAACTACACAATAGTAGAGAGCATAATATATATTGAACCTCCGTACAGCTACCCATTCCCCAGTTATCAACACATGGCCGGTCTTTTCCATCTGTCCCTCTACCCAATCCCACCTCCTACCAACTGAACCATTTCTGATTAACAGACACCACTAATTTCATCAATACATATTTTAGTATGTGTTTTAAAAGATAGACTTTAAGAAAAAAAAAATTAACACAGTACTATCATCATATCTTAAAAATGACCAACAATCTCTTAAAATCATCAAACATCTAATCATTGCTCAAATTTTCCCAAATTTGTCATAACTTTTTTTTTAACTGTCAGTTTGTTTAAATTGGGAGCAAGACAACATCCCCCATTGCATTTTAACCTATGGTTTTAATCTATAGTTTCCTGTCCCTCATTTCTCCCTCTCCCTTGCATCTTTATTTGTCGAAGAAACTGGGTCCGTCTTCCTGTTGTTTCTCACATTCAGAAACTGGGTCTGTCTTCTTGTTGTTTCTCGCATTCAGGATTTGCTCATTGCATCTCTGTGGTATTGTCGAATACATTTTTCTCCTGTGAACTGGTAGTTAGCTTAAGAAGTTTTGGGGTGGGGGGACAAGAATACTTCATTGGTTGTACTCTGCATTTTTATTTCAATCAAGTATCTGATTGTGTTGTGATGTTAGTGGCCATTATTTCATTAGGGGTTTGCAAAGTGGTGATATTCTAATATGTTTATCTTTTTTCATTTATTAGCTGGAATACTTCTATACAGAGAAAATTTCTCTTATCAATAACCTGAGGTACAGTTATAGGAAAGGCAGATTAAATGCTTGATTTCTTTCCCTTTATCTACCAGTTTTCAGAATTTGTTCCCTAGCATACTCCAAAGGAGACCAACCAGGTGTATTTGGCTTTTCTTTTCTTTTAAGCTTTTATTTATTTATTTTTGAGAGAGAGAGAGAGAAAGAGAGAGAGAGAGAACAAGTGGGGGGAGGGGCAGAGGGAGAAGCAGACTCCCTGCTGAGCAGGGAGCCTGATGTGGGGCTCCATCCCAGGACCCTGGGATCATGACCTGAGCCGAAGGCAGATGCTTAACCCACTGAGCCACCCAGGCGCCCTGGCTTGTTTTTCTAATATCGTTATGAACTCATAGATTTTTAACCTATTTGATGTGTTTCAATGCACTACCGTTATTATTCTCTTGATACTCAAACTTGAAAATGAACATAAAACTTGAAAATTAGATCAGTGGTGGGTGATTGCATTACAGATGGTTTTCCTTTGTAGAATTTATTTAAATAAAAAGCTTCCCTGCGTAGTTACACTTGACTTTTCTAGGATATATCTAATTCATAAAGTGGGTCGAACCTGCAAGGGTCTTTATTACGCATGTACACTTAAACAAAAGTGTTCCTGTGTGTCTCTGGGACTGTGTATGGTATCTTAAGGAATGACTCTGTGTTCACCTTTACGAGAAAGATCCCGACTCATCTGCTTTGGGCCAGGATTGTTTCTGAGGTAGCAGGCATTCTGCAGCAGCCCTTCCGGGCCTTAAAAATGAGCACAGCCTCCTTCAAATAAGTTCTTTGGCTCTGACCACGGGAGGGGAGCTAGACTAATGCTCAGTGATTTGTCAGGTTTACCTGCATTTTCATAGTATTCCTATCAGAGAAATTTGTCCTAAGTGTCAAATTGCTGATTTTTCCAGTGACTGAAAGGTTTCATGGGGATTTCTGTTGTTATTTACATGTATATGGAGAAAATTGCAATCTGTGAGTAATTTGAGAAATTTCAACAGTTTCAGCAGTAGCGATCTGGAAATTGAATGGGTTTCAAATACAATATTCCAGTGCAGTGCTGCATATAATGTATGTGCAGCATATGCTGAGGTCTTTTTCAAAACATTTACATTAAACCTGTCAGGTATTTATGAATAGCAAAAATTAATTTCCCCTAGTTCTGTCATCAGTTAGAGAGATGGATTTTAGCAGAGAAGACTGTCAGTGTTGCCTGCATACCAGAACAGCTCACTTCAATGTCATAGTATTACACCAGGTGGCCTTCTAAGAGTCAGCTTAATGTGATTTCAAATGATAGGGTAGAGAATGTGAGGGAAATTAAAATAGTATCATACTTATGATTTAAAAGCAAGTTAATTACAAGGGCTTGTTAATAAACAAAGAAAAATTCAGAATGTATTATTTGTTATATAGCATATCAATAACAAGTGTGATGCTTTGAAAACAAAAAAACTACCACTATGTGACTTTGAGATGACTTAAAAATATTAAATTGTTGACAAATGTGTTCATCTACTAATGGCCTTTATAGCATTTGAAAGAATTTTTAGATACTCATTTTAGTTCTTAAGGCACTTCTAAAAGCATTGTTTAACCAAAAAGATTAGCCACACTGTTGGCATTTTCTCTAGAAAATCACTGATGATGTGTTTGATGTGAATGATTCCAACAGCACTGTACTTTGTCAGTGTTCAGTCAATGTATTTTCCCCAACTGGATACTTTGAGGTTCTTAAAGGGTCAAAGCACATGCACTATCACTATTCTTAAAACAAGACCCATTTCATTTGGTGAATGATCTCAAATTTTTGATGGTCATAGGTGATGTGCCTCCCCAGTGCTCTTGTCTCATATATTAGAGAAAAGGAAGGGGGAGGGTCTATGATGTATTTTAAGAAATTATTTAAATTCTAATTTTAAAAAGTCATTCTGAAATGTTAACGTGTAGAAAGTATTTAAAATATCCACTATCAGCCTCTCACAATTTCACAATGCTTGCAGGTATATGTTCTTTGTAAAAATTATTATTAATAGTTTAATAGTGTAGTGGCCTCAGAGAAAATAAGAGATGATGAGAAGGACATTCCCCATTGTGCATGTGAACTTGCTGGGAGCCCAATATATTAGCATAAAGAACAGAGACTGACTTCTAAAAATATATGACTTATGAAAATCTCATTTTCTAGTCGCAAGATAAACTGAGGACAGATTCTTCCCTCTCTGGATTATACTGTTAGGTAGTTTACAAACCTACTCTTTTGTTTATTTATTTTTCTTCTTCTTTTTTTTTTTAGAGAGAGAAAGAGAGAGAGAGAGAAAGAGAGAGCATCAGTGGGGAGGGGCAGAGGCAGAGGCAGAGGCAGATAGAGAATCTTAAACAGGCTCCATGCCCAGCGCGGAGCCCGACACAGGGCTGAGATCATGACCTGAGCTGAAATCAAGAGTCGGATGCTTAACCGACTGAGCCACCCAGGTGCCGCAACAAACCTATTCTTTTAAAGATTATTCCAAGGAATTTCAATAGATTTGTTCCACTCTGTTTTTAAGGTTAAGAATTAAGGCCAATTCTTAACAGATCTCCTTTTAAATAATGGATCTAATATAGGGTTACATGGAGTTCAAATCCTAGAAATATATACACCTCTCCTTACACAATGTTTTATATGGTTTTCCTTGTAAAAATTGCCCTGTTTAATATACCATGGTATAATTTGAGACTGTACAACCCCATTATGAAGGATTTCTTTGTAAAATCCAGCTGTTTTAAGGTTCTTTAAATGTCCTGGCTGACAGCCCATAACTGCTGTGCTGGTGTGGGTACAAGAAATTTCATTTGAATAAGAAAGACAACTGACATTATAGTCACAGTTTTATCAGAGGCTGGAGCATTATTCATCACAGGAGTTAGTGCTTTAGTTCCGGTCATATATCCCCTTTTCCACTGGACTTCCTACTCTGTGATTACTGTTCATTCACATCTTGTATATCTATTTTATGTAAAATAAATAGTAATACTACAAATCCCTTTGGTATGTATCGGCATCTATTTTACTTGAGGTTTGTCTATATCACAGCAATTTTGATAAACCTTTGAATCTCATGATATTATACTTGTATTTTTTTCAGTTACACACAGGTTCCCTTTAAGAAAAGGAAGCCAAATGTTTTTGAGTACATTTAAAAGAGATCGTTTCTGCATTTTCTTTTTCTTTTTCTTTTAGTCTTATTGCAAAGTTACAGCGTGATGCCATCATTCTCAGGCATCTTCTACAGGAGTTTAAGCATTAGAAAATAAAAGGCAGGAAAGGGTATTTTTAGAGACTATTTACCTAACTTAAAACAAATGTATGTCATAGTAACTGGGAATTAACACTCTTGATTCTTTTCCTTATAGTGCTTTCCTACAGTTCAATATGTAATATATATGTATGTACATGCATTTTCCAAATCTGGCTCCTTGCTGATCCAGTGTCATTTTGTATCAATATTTTAATCAACTAACCATTAAAAAATGGTACCTACAGCATAGGGAGAGGCTAGCTACTTGCTTTTGAAGTGTCAATATGTTGGAACAATAAGATGTTTTTATTTATTTATTTATTTATTTTTTTAAAGATTTTATTTATTTTTCAACAGAGAGAGAGAGAGACAGCGAGAGAGGGAACACAAGCAGGGGGAGTGGGAGAGGGAGAAGCAGGCTTCCTGCGGAGCAGGGAGCCCGATGCGGGGCTCGATCCAGGGACTCCAGGATCATGACCCGAGCCGAAAGCAGTCGCTTAACCAACTGAGCCACCCAGGCGCCCCAACAATAAGATGTTTTGTGGATGGACGTTACAGTGTACAAATGTCTAAGAAATCACAATTATTAATACCATCACATATAGATTATGTTGACAAATATATGGGCATGTGAATTCATAAGGAAGTAAATCTGATGACGTGTTGATATACAGAAAGAAAATAGTTAAAAATTAGGAAGGAATCCAGAAATCCAGAAGTTTAAATATCTGCTCGCATGCCATAGCACTTGACATCGTACTTAGACCTGTGTCACAAACACCTACTGAGTTCCTACAGCAGGTCACGTTCTGTATCTGATACATGAGATGAATTTGACAATTTGCCTGCCCTCATGGAGCTTAAAGTATGTTGGAGAAACCTGGCATGCAAATAAATAATGGCAATGCATAGTAGATATAGTAAGATGCATACTTTGAATGGGAACACAAAAAAGGGGCAAATTCATTTTTCTATGGGAGCCAGGGAGGACATCACTATTAAGGCACACTGTTTGGGCAGGCAGAAAATTCAAGCAACAAAACTGAAAAAATTTATGAAGACTTTGTAAGGTCATATTAAGGAATTTTACTTTTATCCTAGTTGCATGCCATCGAAGATTTTTTTAGCAGGGTGACAGATCACACTTTTGTGTTAGAAATACAGTTTTGAAGTGGCAGAGTAAAGATGGTAGTTACCTCCACATTTACTCTGGGGAGCAAATCCAAAAATCTCATTTTTAAAATCATGGGAATGGATGCATAGACTTCCCTGAAAATTTTGGCATAATGTCTTGAGAAACAGGATGAAGCATGTCGTAGGAAGCAGGCTTTCAGGAAGATGGAGTTGAGAAAAGAGAGACTGTATCATGAACAGCCCTGGAGTGCTAACTTCATTTAGCTCAGGTGAAGGAAAGGCTCAGAGAATTTATTCAGTCTTATGTCCTATTAGATATCCCAAGGGGCTCCTGGGTGGCTCAGTCGGCGGAGCAGCCAAGTCTTGGTCTCCACTCAAGTCATGATCTCAGGGTTGTGAGATGGAGCCCCGTGTCTGGCTCCATGCTATATGTGGAGTCAGCTTCAGATTCTCTCCCTCTCTCTGCAACCTGCTCCCCACTCTCGCTCTCTTAAGAAAAATAAATCTTAAAAAAAAAAAAACCCCATAGCTTAACAGTCTGGAATGTGGCTCTGGGCCTCCCCAACATGAACCTCATGCAAATAGCTAGTCTTGGAAAAATTCACCTTGCTCAAAAATGAGTAATAAGTAAACAAACAGAAAGAGTCAGCAGTATCAATATTGAAATATTACAAGGAAAATGAAGAAAAGAAACAAACAAAAAAATTGACAAATAAGCTTACCAGAAAAGTGTTGGAATAGAGCAGAAGCAAGAACTATATCTGAACATGAATTTAAGATATAAAGAAAGAAAGAATAGAAAACAAACAAAAAATTAATGAAGTAGTTGCTTCTGTAAAATAAGACCAGAATTAGAGAGAGAGGAAATCAGAAAAGATAGGGTGATTCATCTGAAGGAAATGAAACATGAGTTGGAAAAGTTTAAAAAAGAGGAAGAAGAAACTGTTACAAAGATGAAAGCCATATGGTTAATTTTCTGTAAAATGATCATATAATTTGTCATCCAAACTTGAACACTTTTGGGTCTTATGAATAACATGGCAGGACATTGGCATGAATCAGGATGTCTGAGGCAAAGCAGGACTTACTCATTATTTTGCCATCTTCGAGTTCCTATGAATATTTTCTTCTCTTACTGATAACATGTTTTCAGAGGGACTCCATATAGATGACTGATTGTAGGCCATTTGGTCTCCTGGATTCTCATTGGCTTTCTTTTCTTTTTCTTTTTTTAAAAATTTATTTTACACTAAGGCAACCAGCATATTCAATATATTCTGATGGCTTTCCTTTCTTTGAGGATAGATTGGTCTTTCCTTCAAAGTTACCTTCTAACTGACCCGGAGTTTCTCAGCGGGAAATGAACCCTCCCGGGGAAGTAGTATGTGGACCATGTTTTTTACACACATACACATTATATATTTATGTACATGCACACACTTGAAAAACATTTTAGCTTCAAACTTACAGACCTTGAACTCCTATACTTTGTACTTGAACACACGAATTATTTACATTAACATTCTTTCTATCCATCTATCTGTATAATCTTTATATATAAAAATACTTCTTTTTTTAATATATCTTTTTATATCTGTATCTATTATCTTTCTATCTTATAAGTCGCAGACAGGGTATATCCCTTTACCCTAAGTATTTCACTGTGAATTATCTAAGAACGAGAATACTCTCTTAACCACAGTATAGTTCTCAAAATCAGGAAATTTAACATTTATACAAAACTGTTATCTAACCCACAATCCATATGCATATTTCAACAATTATCTTGATATTCTTTATAGCTATTTTTCCCACACCAGTATCCAGTTCGGGATCAAGCCTTTAATATACTTGTCCTGTCTATTTAGTCTCCTTTAATCCAGAACAGTTCCTCAGTCTCTCTTTGTCTCATTTGATCTTGACATTTTTGAAGAGTAAAAGCCAGTTATTTTGCCGAATGTCCTTCAGCCTAGGTTTGTCTTCTTTCCTCATGATCAAATTCAGGTTATGCTTTTTGGCAAGCATATCACAGAGTGATGGTGTCTTTATCCAGTGCAACCTATCAGGGGATAACATCATATTGGTTTGTTCCATTATTGGTGATATTGACCTAACCACTTGGTGATGACAAAGGTGATGACTTCTAGGTTTTCCATTGTACAGTTACCATTTTTCCATTTGTGATCAATAAGTAATTGTGGAGAGAAGCTTTAAGACTATTTAAATATTTTATTCCCCATCAATGTTCACCTACCAATTTTAGCATTCATTGGTGAATCATGCTTGAATCTATTATTATTGTATAAATAATTAACTCTACATTTATTAGTTGACATTCTGTTGTAAAGAAGAGCTTCCCATTTCCCCTTTCTTATGTATGTATGTATGTATGTATGCATACATGCATTTTAGTATGGACTTGTGGATTCTTGTTTTATTCAATGGATTAAAATATTTTGTTTCCATTATTTATTCTGGTGCTCATATTGTCCCGGATTTGGTCAGTAGAAGCCCCTTCAAGCTGACTCCTTTGTCTTTTTGACATGGCCCTATCTTTTTTGTATTCTTTTTTATTTTCTGATACAACAAGGTATTCCAGGCTCAATTTATATTTTCCTGGTCCAGCCATGGCACCAACCAGTTCTCCGAGGAACACTGGTTCCTTTTAGTGGAAGATGTTATTTCGAAACCCAGAAGTGGGTTCTAGGTGTGCTCCTTATTATTGGGATGTTATTGCTTTTGGGCTCTCGCAGGGAACAAAGCTACAAAAATTCGTATTTATATATATAAACTCAAATTGATATATTCAATACTATTCCAACACCATATTTCGTACTTGTAACTCTCTCCTTTATCAGTGAAAAACCTGGCTCCTATTATCCTCAATATATTTATTTATTTGCTGATTCCTAGAATATAGAAAATAGTTTCAGAATTGCTAACCCATAAATACTGCAAAAACCAAACCTATTTATTGGGTTCAATATTTGTTTATAGTTCTTTCTGTCTGTAGACTGAGGTATAAAATTAATCCCCACCTACCCCCTCCAACCTCTGCCACCTTCAGTTTAGTTATTATATTTAATTGAAATAAGGTTACGTTCACTTGTTTTTATTCGTGTTGCATTTTAGGGCTTTCCTCTCATCGTGCTGGTTTTGTGCTATTTTATCTTTTTAATACATAAGGTATTACTGTGGTCCAAAAGTATATAACACAAAGAAGTGTCTTTCTGTTCCCTCCCCACCCTACCACTGCTGTACCCATTCTTACCTGCTTCTCTAACAAATTTATCTCCTTAGTCTCTGGTTTATCCTTTCTATATTTCTTTTGCCAAAAAAAAGCAAAGTGTGTATTTTCTTATTTTATCTTCTTTCTTACACAAAAGATAACCTTTCCATATATACTATTGCACTTTGGTTTTTTCACTTAATATATCCTGTAAATCACTGTACTGATTCATAGAAATCTTTCTCATTCTTTTTTATAGCTATGAATCACTCCACTGTGTTGATGTACCATGGTTTATTTACCACTTTACTCTTCATAGACCTTTAGATTGTTTCAAAATATTTTAAATTTAACAAAAGATGCTGCAAGGGATAACCCTGTGTATATGTATTTTTGCAATGTTCAGGTGTGTCTTTGGGGTGAATTCTTAGAAGTAGCCATATCTTTATCTCTGTGAATATAATCAGCTCAAATCTAAGTTTGTGTGTATAAGTTATTTTCAGATACTGTTTGGTTCATAACTTCTTTCAACTCTCTGGAGTATACTTATCAAATGCAGAGTGGTTATTATACGATTCCATATAAGGCCCTCAGCCAAAAAAAATCCAGAATAAATACTTACAGAGCTGTTGCCATGCATAAACACTGCTAGGCATTTGGGGGTTACCAAAAAAAGCAAGAGGAAGATGACAACTAAGACCTCCACTCAACTTGCTTAGAATTAAGGAGCTAAGACTCACTCTCTCTTTCTTTTTTATACATAGACATGCACATACATATGTATGTATGTCTGTGTATGCACATATATATATCTATCTATAAACTTGGCTGGCAGGTCAGGAGGCATTACCTAGAAAGAGCGAAATGAGTAGGTCAGAGGAGGATGGAGGCGGGGGAGGGCTCATGGAAGAGGTAGAATCAGCGCCAGGCCCAGATACAGGCCTGGTATTCAGAATAGCAGTTATGGAATGCATAAGGTTAAGGACCAAATAAAAGATCATTCCAGCATGGCTTCATCTAGCGAGAGCTGTGTGTGAGAAATAAAACTGGAACTCTAGACTAATGGTCAGATGGTGGGAGGCCCTGGGTACCAGGTTAGAGAGCTGGGATCCTCTTTCTCTTCAGCGTCCATTCCTCACCCTCATTAGCTTTTAAAAGCCATACATACTTTCCTTTCTTATTATAACAGAGAACATGGCTTATGTACCCAAGAGTTTGTTTCATGCAAATTATCTCTTATTAGTTGGTAAATAGGAGAATGAAGTAGGAAATGATGTGGAAATTTTGTTGGTTTATATGAGATTTTCCTATTTTTTGATTTATGTTTTGAAGCCATTGGGGCAAGCTCTCTTTCAATTAAAGAGAAAACGTTGGCACTTTATGAAGACCTCAAGAGAGAAGCTGACAGTCTTCAGAAGTGCCTTCTTTTAGTGCAAATAGTGGCTCTTGTAGTGGCTTTAAGAACCTCTGTTCCTTCCATGATGTTAAGCCAACTGTGAGGATGACGGTAAGGGAAGGTGAAGAGGCTGCACGGACATTTCCCTCTGTGTTAAAAACATGAATTAGTGAAGAATGCTATGCTCTGGATTATCCATACTTTTAATTTTCATGAAAATGGTATGAGCCTCAAGGTTAAGGCTGCAAAGAATAGACTGTGAAGCTAAGTGTAAATATCAGTGGAGATGAACTGTGCTAGTATTTTTAATTTTAAATAATGTTATTATTTTCATTTATGCTTTGGTTAACACGTTTTGAATGGTCTGCCCCAACCCTCATAAGCCCTGTTATTTTTTAGCACATAATTTTGCGGAATGCAAAGATTTTCAGGAAAGATTACGTGGTTGGTTTTATAAGGCTGCAAATTCTAATATTTACCAAATATTTACACAACCTAGTTGATCTCATGCAGTAATTATATATTTTATTTCTCTTAAAATTGTATCCTTACTTATGAGAATTCAGAATACTAGTTTAGTCTAGTCTTACCTAATTAACCTTATTTGTTGACTGATGTGTTTTAAGATGAAAATCAACGTCAATGAACAATACGATCGAGTTAGCATTTATTTTAATTTCTGTTCAGAGGGTGGTGTATATTGGTCAAACCAAAGCCAAGGCGCCAAGATAGGCCAAATGAAATTTATGAGACCCCATAAGCATGCTAGACAAAATCTGCTAGGCTACTGTTGGTGATAATAATTCAAAATAGATAGTTTTGGGCAAGATCTAGTATTTTAAATTTAGTGCCCCCCAAAAGAGGAGTACAAGAAAATAATTTGTTTTGGTATTACATTAAATACATTCCAAGCTTATTCCCAAAATAGTCAATGAAACTCTTTTATTAAAAGATGGTTTTACGATTACCTAGCCATTTCGGGAAACTTAGCAATTAAAGTTCAGGGTTATTTATTCTAGTGCTGGTTCAGAAATTCCTGTTTCTGTAAATCAAGAGGGATTTTCAGCAGCTTGAGCCTTCTTTTTCTTTTTAAGCTGGCAGAGTCAATGGTTAAAGGACGAAAATTCTAAATTGATTGAGTTACAAATGAATACAGTGTTAATTAAGCCAGGCCATTGTCTTTAAAGTGGACTTAGTACATTGGAAGTCAGATTTCTCTTGCTGTTTAGTCAAACTGCCTAGGGCTGCAACTGCTTCCTTATTAGGTTACTGGCTATGGGGAGATGTCATTGTTTGCTGCTGTAGCAGGGCTTTCTGTTAAAAATCACAGCATGGGGCTTAAACTGCTGCAACCATTATCCAGTGCTAACATGTCACTAAAGGTCCGCTAATAGAACAAGAGGAAAAATATCAATCTTTAATTTTAGAACAGCTGAGTAACCTGTAGCACCTGTTCATTTTCTCTCATCAACCCATTTAAAACAAGACTAGAGTGATCCTTTGATGGACAGTCTATAAGATCCTAACACCTTTTCTTCCTTTTTCTTTTCTTATCAGAGGAAGATTTAGAATTTAAGTGAGAATGAAGAAAAGAAACAATAAACCACATGTAAATTATTTAAAAGGTAGGATAAGCTGATGTAATCCAATGATGACTAAGTTTTTATAAATAATTTTTAAAAAGGGTAATTTTGTATAATTTTCCGAAATGCATTTTGTAGATAAAAGCAAATCAATGAGGACATACTACAGTGGTCAAAGGAGCAAATTTCTTCTAGAAAGCAGAACTCTTTCCTCTAGAAGGAAACTCTTACAAGCTGTAAATAAACAAATTTACATTTACCTATTGAAATATAATAAACAATTAGAACTTCACAGCTGCTAGCTTTCCCTTATGGAGAGCTCAAGGCTCCAGGCACAGTATGGGGCAAAATTAAAGATGGCATTGTGGTCTGCTTTTAGAAGACGTGAAAGCAAATTATGACTTCTGCAAACTTCCATTAAGCAATGCAAGTTTCAAAACATTTCCAGTGTTGCTAGACCAAGTATTACATACTTAGCAAACAAATTTATAATAATAAAGGCAATAAGAGTAACAGTAAACCTTTACAGTCTCAGAGCGTATCCATCTTTCCTTTAGTTAAATGAAAAATTAATTATTATTCTGAGCCAAACACTTTACTAGGTATTGAAAACATCAAGATGAATATGTACCCTGCTCTCCATTATGGGACTTGTGATCCGTTATTGATTTTCTACCTAAAACCTTTTTGTAGAGCTAGGGCACATATACTTTTTGTTTGGTTTTGATTTTTATTTTTTTGCAGGTGAGGAAATTGGGATATAGGAGGTTGTGCCTTGCCTAAGGTCGCAAGATAAATAGCAGAACAAGAATTAAAAGAATCTAGTATTCTGACTTCTAGTCTAGGGCTTCCTTCCTCCCTCCCTCCCTCCCTCCCTCCCTCTCTGTTTCTCTCTCTCTCTCTCTCTTTCTTTCTTTCTTTCTTCTTTCACTATATCAAGATGAAGGCACTAGGGGAATTACAAAAATTACAGTTTTAATGGACACCTCGCGGAATAATACGAGAATGGAATAACAATATGGGAGGATTTTATTCAAAAAATTATTTCTAGTGATGGAAATCCAGAAGCCAGATATATTTTAAGTGTCTTCAGAAGAGATGTCAATAAAATAACAAATTGCCCCTTTTACATAGACAGTTATCTTTTGTTTGTCATATTCATGACAGCATCTGATCCCATTCTTTTGGATTTGGCTCTTGGAAATACCTTAGACTGGTAGGACACACACACACACACACACATACCCCACATACACCTTTGACCAATTTCACATCTGAGATCTGACATTTAGCCCCCAAATCTCCTTAGCCCAAAGCTGCTGTTGTCCTTGTCCCGGGCATTCCAACTTCTAGCATTTTCTTTCATGGTCACTTGTGTACTGCATCTGTCCTGAGGTCTACATCAGAGCAGGCTCAGCCTCATTCTGCCACGACCGTTTCCATCATCACAAGTACTTGATCTGTTTCACGTTTTATGGAATCGATAAATCTCATCCCTAAAGAGTCCAGCAGGCCTTTGATTCCTGACCTGACATTTGCTAATGCTATTCCTGATGACCTGCCACTACGGATCGGCAGCACTGCACTCTGTGTTTGACAACACTCATAATATGAATCAATATTCAGCATTCAGCAAGTGAGCCGGGGACTCATTTCAGCACTGCAAAAGGCAGCATTGCCCCTGGGCAGCTGTCAGAAATGGGTAGTTATTAATAGCCCTCTCTTTTCACTTAGCATAGTCAGTAGGGGTCAGGCATGAAATGATTTAATCAGTTTATGATATCTGTGACAGAGAGCACTTAAAATGTAATCACAAAATTTAGGTAGAAGTGTCCCTGGGCTGTTGTAATGTTTTTCTCACTTAATTTTCCCTAATGCTGATACAGTGCAATGCGCACTGAGACTGACCATACAACGAAATGACACACGACTTGGTGTTGCTTTCATTTCTCCCCCTGTAAATGTGCCTTTTTCATGGGATTTTCCACTTTAAAATATAGACTGTAAATCCCTAAGGGTAAATCAGGATAAATCTCTTGGGTTGGCTTGCCTGGCTCTGCAGAAACGTGTCAGTTGGTGAGGGGTCTCGTGGATGGAGAGCAGAACCTGATTGGATGAAAGGAGCTCAGGAGCATATGTCTCTCTCTGATCCCCCCCAAAATGTAAGTGCACTCGAATTCAGAGAATTCTATGATTCAGGTACAGAAACCTCCACTCCAGGACTGGTGGTCTCATCCGGCCTTTAGGCAGCCCCTTGGAAATTCACTCAGCAGAAGTAAGAATAAAATCTGTTCTAGGCTGATGGTTTGAGACGACAGTGCCTCAGCAGGATTGATCGAGGTGGGACTTGAGGGGTCAAGTAAGAAGAGTGGGTCAGGGAATGGTAGGTGAAAGATTAACCTAAAACCTAAAGGACAGTGGATGAAATCATTACAAGTTGACAGCAATATATGGAACAAGATTGACACAGTGGTTGGAGCTTAGCATTGGAAAGACTGTGGTTTCACATCCCATCTCTGTACCTTAATTTGTTCATTAAAAATAATACCCATTTCATAGGGTTATTATGAGAATTAAATAAGAATAATTAAATTAATTAAAATATTAAATTATTAAATAATTATATAAAGTGTCTGGCACACAGGAAATGGTCAAATTGTATTACTTCTTCTCTTTCCTTATCCATAAAGGCCTAAATTTAGTTAATTATAATGCAGTAGGGAGGACGGGGTTGAACTGAAGCTCAGGCGGAAAGAGATCATCCCCACAGCTGTCCATCCCTGACTGTCCCTCCTGTTGCATTGTCCTGCCACTGGCCTACCTACCCATCTGAGGTACTGGTCACTCTAACATCCTGATGGAGGAGCAGGGAAAAGCCCTAGCTCAGGACATTTCCCCACAAATTTAGGGATGTGGAAGAAAGACAAAAGCATAGACATATGTGAGGTTTTAAGATGTATGATTCTAACATTAATTAATGTTTGCCCCCAAATAGGCTTAGTTCTTTAATTCAACAAAGATTTACTTAGCATCCTACTGTGTGCTTCCTATAGCATAGTTTGTGGGGACAGCCAGCTCCAGGTCCCCTCCTTTCTCATTCCTGACTCTCTTGGATATCACAGAATATTAGACAAATACATGTCACTTCTAGTCCCAGTCTAGAGTTTTCTGTGAATCCAGAGCCTTGGAAGCTCTGCCATTGTCCAAGACCCATTTTTCTCTCTGTGCTTTGGTTCTAAACTAGGAAATCATAGTCTTACATGAAACCATGACCCCTGATAGCAGAATTCTAGAATGGCCCTCACGATTCTTGACTCTTGGTATACACACACCGTCTCCCAGGTATTCAGTCAAATGCTAATCTAGGTATTGCTGTGGAAGGATTTTGCAGTGATAATTCAGGTCCCAAATCAGTTGACCTTAAGGCAGGGAGATTATCTGGGTAGACTTGACCTAATCACATGAGCCCTTTAAATCTGAGGCTAGAGGAAGTTAGAGATTGGAAGCATGAGAAGGACTTGCTGGCTTGAAGATGGAAGGAGCCACATGGTAAGGTATGTCGATGGCCTCTAGAGCTGAGAGTGGCCACTGGGTGACCACCAGCAAGGAATAGGGGACCTCTGTCCTATAAACACAAGGTGCCGAATTCTACCGACGTGAATGAGCTTGGTAGTGGATTTTTCTCCAGAGCCTCCAGATGAGAAAGTCTGGCTGATGCCTCAATTTCAGCCGGTGATACCCTGAGCAGAGAATCCACCCATGCCATGCCGGACTTCTGACCTACCTGAGAATGAATAAATCACTGGGTGCTGTTTTAAGCTGCTAAATCTGTGGGAAATTTGTCATGCAGTATTGAAAACTAAGGTGTCTTCTCTCTTTGAATCTAGTCTGTTCCATAGTAGTTTCCTCCTGGGCCAGAGGAAAACATGATCTCCTTTTTCTATTTTCATATCTGTTAAGTTCTTCTTCCTGTTGGAAGAAAATGTTCCCAGTTCATTTATAGTAGAAAGAGATGGTTGTGATCTTCTGAAGCTAGTGAATGACTAAGGCTTTCTTTAGTTTACCAGCCCTGTCCACTCCTTTGGGCTCTCTTTGGTGACTAATCACTCAGGCACCCCCTGGGGGAATTCCTCACCAGAGTACTATGATTATAGTTCTATAATCCCCAAAACATGGAAAATGTACATTGAGTGGCAAACATAATTCGCCCCAAGGGAAGAGAAGAATCTTTTCTCACAGCAGGAAGACTCCATTTTTTCCTGTCAAGCCACCTGCCACAACCTCTTGAACTACTCATGTATTTTAAAAACATTTCTTGACAGAGGATCATTATCCTTTTGTTTATTGGCTTATCTTAAGGACCCCGAAAGCCTCAAACTCCAGTTAACCTATGTCCTATGTGATGTCCTCCAACCCCACCCTCTGCCGGGCTTTCATCTTAGAAGGACAGAATGGGTCTTTTTGAACTTCTTGAACATTGGCTGCACATTTTTGTTCCTGATCCAGCTCTGTCACGTTCAAAGTCATGGTGTTATGTGGAGAGCATCTTTACTCCATCCTTCCCTTGCTTAGTGTGTAGTTCTTATTAGCTTTAGATTCTAGGATTTTTAAAATATGAGAGATTCACTTTGATGTGTCAGAATTGGAAGTAACATTAAAAGGTGGGCAGAGAATGGGGGAGGGGAGTATGTACAGGGAGTCCTAGTTACAGAAATGTCTTGCTAAAGAGACAGTGTCAACACAAAGAACATCAGCTTATATATATTCTTACTTTTGGCATATATATTAAATTGACAACCATATAAGAGTGTATTTACATATAAAATGCATATATGAAAATTCCATATGTGGGACAGTAAATGATTTAAATTGATTATGAAATGTCTACTAGAAGGTTAATGTTAAGCAAGGCTCTTGGGGAGACCGTGAACACAGGGAGTTTATAGGCCCCTCATATCTTTTTCTCTATTTCCATGGGGTGAATATGGGAAGAAGTCAGTAACCAGATGCTTTCTGTTGAGCATTGATTCACTGTCTTCTAAACCAAAAGAGAGCTCTAGGAGCTTGCAGTGTCTAGATGAGTCCTCTTCTGTGGTTCCCTCTTTTCCACTTGTCTTGTAATTTGGGATCAAGCCAATGCTGTCATTGCAAGATATGAAGGGAACTATGGATGTTTTATATATTCTTTGTGTATCTTCACAGGGACTTCCAAGAATGGGGCTTGGGGCTAAAATTTTAAACTCCCTATTCAGTGAATGCCCATCTACCTAAATTCCTGTACATAATGCAAGACATTTTGCAACACCTAAAAGCCAATGAATTTTAAAGCAGTTTCTTCAGTGTTTGGTTTGGTAAAAAGCTATCTATTCCCCCTAGCTACAGAATTCCAGGTGGTGTTCCAAAGTTCCAGGTAGAGTACACCCCAGTAGTCTAATCACAAAATTACATAGTACTGTTTAACTTGGGGGCAGAAACCCACATCTGTAAGATCTTATTCTTTCCCTTAGGTTGCCCAAAGAAATTAGATGTCACATTCATTGAATTCGTAAATTTACTTTAGAAACCCGAGCGCAGAGACCTCAAATTCCCATTGTCTGGGTGACTCCAAGCAGATGGCTTCTGCATAATGTTGGAAGGGTTGCAAGTTCTGGAGGGAATTGTGCCTGTTGCCCTTTGTATTCCTCTGGCCATTACTGATGGGCCTTGAAGCTCCCTGGAGTTTTATGCATAGGAAAGAAAAGTGTCAAATTTGCTTACTTGAGTCATTTTATCAGGGTCACCTGTGATCTGTATTTAACATTCAGTTGCAGGAGAGAGTTCCCAACAAAAAGATGCTGGGACACAGCCGGTCCATTAGCAGCGAGGCCCATGCTTTCTTAAAACACCCTGGCTGGGCTTTAAACCAAAGAATGCTTTTTAAATGGCAGCAATGGGAAGCATTTGTTGAAATTTTATGTCACTATAGATGAATTTGTGTGGAAGAATAGAGATCATTGTCAGCACAGTAAACTTTGGGACATGACAGTGAGGCACTGCACTAAGTGCTTTTGCATGTTACTTTGATCTTCAAAACATCCCTGGAAATCACATGATATTACTCCCACTTTACATAAGAGAAAACTGAGGCCTATACATGATCTACCTCTGTACATCTATGAAGAACTTTCCTTAAGGGCATCTTGGAATTTATATCAGAACCAGTTTAACTTACTCCAGAACCAGTTTAACTTACGACCAAGTGCAACATGGGTTTCTATCATATAGTGTGGATAAATGTTCACAGTGATACACACTGATATCTTGTCTACCGTCATTACACTTCTGAATCTTTTTAATAGAATTCAGAAGAGAGGGGTGTCTGGGTAGCTCAATTGGTTGAGCCACTGACTCTTGGTTTTGGCTCAGGTCATGATCTCAGGGAGTCCGCTTCTCCCTCTCCCTCTGCCTTCTCCCCTTTGCCCCCCCCACCTCGTGCTCTCTCTCAAATAAATAAATAAAAACTCTTTAAAAAAAGAATTTAAAAGAGAAAATTTTAAAACTCCATTTTACTTCTGGCTTTCTCATTAGCAAGCTCTGCAAACTGAGCCAAGTCACTTACCTATCTAGGGCTTGACATTGTTCCCTAGACATGGAAGATCTATTCAGTGAATGCCCATCTACCTAAATTCCTGTACATAATGCAAGACATCTTGCAAGACCTAAAAGCCAATGAATTTTAAAGCAGTTTCTTCAGTGTTTGGTTTGGTGATTGTTACAGTCCATAACAACTCTAAGATTCTGGAATTTTATACAGTTGGTGTCCTTGCACACCAATACTGTAGCCATGCTCCAAATCTGGTTTGAGGACTGAGACAACTACTCACCCTCATAGTTTCCATTTATTGAACACTTACTATGTTTCAGGAACCACGCTACACAATTTGCAGGCATCATCTTATTTAATCCTCACAACTGTCCTGCTAATATTATTCCCATCCTACAAATGAGGAAACGGAGACACACAGAAGCTAAGTGGTTTGTCCAGAGTTACACAGTGTATGGTGAGAGAGCTAAGATGTGAAAACTAGTCTGTTTGATTATGAAGCCTACCTCTTAACCATTGGGTGACTGCCTCCCATTATTCTGCCTCAGGGATAGAAGAAGTTTATGTAGTTTAGGTACGCCATTTCCCCCTGATAGTCATTAGACAAATCTGCAGTGATTTTAGAAAAAAGAACAATTTGGAGGAAGGGAATAGGAGAGTTGGAAAGAAAGTAAGAGAAGAGCTCTCCTTTTAGTCTACGTCTTCTTCATCTAGGACAAGTAATATTAATATGTCGTCCGTACTGCTGACATTAATATTAATACTGAGCTAAAATTGTTTTCATACCTGCCATAAATCTTCAGATTTATTGGCATGTATATGATTGAGAATGATTTTCCATTCTTTATTATTCCTCTAGATAGTAGTAAGTGTGGTCTGGCTGGTGTCTTACATCTATCTCGGAGAATCTAACAGACAAGACAGATTTAGGATGACCATATAATTTATCATACCATCAGGGAGACTTTTGAGAGTGAAAGGGGGTGCTATTAATAATTGTGCCACAGCAGCATGAACTAGGACTGTCCCAGGCTCACTAGCTGATATAGTCATCCTGGGCTTAGAAGAATAGGTTTGTGGTTCTTATTCTAGTTGACAGGAGAAAGGTTTTCAGATATTTAGCCTAAAATATAAAATTCTCTTTTGGGTGTATTAAAATCTATTATTCTTCATGGCAAATATTTGTGGAGCAATGTCCATATGCCAGATTCTCCTTGGCATGAAGTTTGTACAAGGTAAAATGATGCTTAGCCAAAGAGTTCAAGGTCAGAATATTCCTTTGTCACAGAAATTAAGTACCAGATATGTGCTATGATTTAAAGTTTCATGGCACATCAGAGTCTTGTATAAAATCGGTAACATTTTCAGCAAGTAGCAGATGGTATTCAAATATCTGTAACTGACCAACACAGTATTACACTACTGACACTCTGTTGACCATTGAGCCAGAAGGTCACATGTGTAGATAGCATGTGAACTTTCCTTATTTTACACTCTTATGCAAGGGCTGTGATTCTGGGGTAACTATATATATATATATATATAAGTACTCTAAGAAAAGACAAGTTGACTTTTAACCTGTATTGTTTTGTCCATTAAAAGGACATGGTCTTCTGGGGCACCTGGGTGGCTCAGGCAGTTAAGCGTCTCACTCTTAATTTCAGCTCAAGTCATGATCTCAGGGTAATGAGGTAGAGCCCCAAGTGGGGCTCTGTGCTGGGCATGGAGCCTGCTTAAGATTCTCTTTCTCCTGTCCCCTTTGCCCCTCCCCCCATCCTCCCTGATTCCCACTTGCACATGCTCACTCTCTTTCTCTCTAAAAAAAAAGACATGACATCCTTCTGTCCAGGGATGAAACACTTTTTTTTTTTTTTTTAAATTACGAATGTGCTGAAAGAATGGCATTTCCCCTCTGTAGCCTACCAAAGTTGGACGGTAAGATATTCCACAGTTGTATCCTTTTTTGCTCTATTCTAATGAATGGTACAGTTATTCTCAAAGCTCAGGTGGAGTTTTTAATTATAATTTTACACTGAAATAAAAATAATAATTTACCAAATGAAGACATGTTAATGGGTTTAAAATTTAAGACATCCCTCTTACGAAGTATCTTTCATTTAATTGGTTACCTTTATTGTTTGGTTGGGTACTCTGGTTCTGTAAAATGCAAACTTTGAAAAAGAGGCTCTAGACATTAATATTAAGTGATTTGCAAATAAAAATGTATGGAGAATCTTAAGAAATGGATTCTTGTTTAGGTTTTAGAAATACTAAGTTTGCTTATTCACTGTGACTTTTTTTGCTACTTTATTCATTCATTGAACAAGTATCTAGTGTCTACATACTCAATAGCAATTACCGGGATAACCACTAGACTTTCAAAGATGAATAAGCTATAGTTTCTGCCTTCGAGAAACTGTTCCATGGAGGAGATGGACAAGAGAGTAGGAAAAACCAATGGTTAGTTAAACATTATGACAGAGGGATGCATTCAGTGGTGTAGGAACACAAAAGTCTTCCTACTAATTAAGTAAGTGGAAGCTGGACCCAGACTGTGTTTGAATCCTGACTGCCACTGTTGGCTGTGTGCTCTTGGACAAGTTACTTGACCTTTTTGTACTTCATGTTTTCATCTATAAAATGAGGGTAATAAAAATGGATTAATATCCTAAGGCCCTTAGAACAGTGTCTGGTACATAGTAAGTGCAGCATTATAGTCTGTTAAATAAGATAAGTAAAATCGAACAGATGAGTAGAAATTAACCAGATGGAGGTAGTTTGGGTTGGAGTGGGAGTAGGGGGAGAGAGGGAAGTTCCAGCAGAGGAAACTGCATGTATATAAGGACTTGACAAGAGTGGTCTTGGAACTACCAAAAAGAGTGGAAAGGGGATAGCAATGAGAGAAGAAACTGGAGAGAGAAGCAGTAGTCGTATTAGACAGTCCTGTATAAAAGCATGGCCATGGTTTGCATTTTCAGATTCATATTTTTACAATATTTTCATGGAACATAGATTGGAAGGGGTGTTAGTCCGGAGACAGGGAGACCAGTCAAAGGCTTGTTGACATAGTTCAGATAAAAACCACCACCACCACCACAACAACAACAAAACAAAACACTGAGGCCTTAAACTAAGGGTATTGGTAGTGAGGATGGGAAAGCAAGGGGACTGTTAGAGATCTAGTAACAAAGTAGAGTTACTAGGATCTGGGGACTATTTGAATGTATGGGGTAAGGGATGAGGGGGAATCAGGTGTGACTCCCAGGTCTCTGGCTTACGTGAAGGGTAATACTGAAGCAGGGATCACAAGAAGAAGAACAAATTAGAAGAAGAGGTGGAGCAGGAAGGTAAATTTCATTTTAGGTATTTTGAGTGTGTGGAGTCTGTGGGGCAGTTAGAAGAGTTGTTCCAGTAGCCAGCTGTTTAGAGATCTGGGGGTCAGCAGAGAGGTCTCAGCTGCAGAAACAGATCCAGGATTCTTCTTTAAGGGCAGTTGAAGCCATGATAGTAGGTGACATAGAATGAAGAAGAGGAATAAAGAAAGAATAGAATAGAGCTTAGGATAGATTCCTGTGATCATGAATTTGAAGGGTGGATAGTAGCAAACAAAACCATGGGAAATAGACTGAAAAGTAATGCCCAGAGAGGAGGAAACCCAGGAGAAGGTGTTGTCATAGAAACCAAGGGAGGAGAAACTTTCAAGAGGGAGAAAGTGGTCAACCATGTCAAATCCTGCAGAGACGTTGGTAAGATGAGGACAGAAAAGTGTCATTGAATTTAGCAACAAAGAGGTCATTATTGATTTTGGCCAGAGAGGCTTCCAGGGGGTAATAAGGAGTGGCAGCCAGATTGCAGTGGGTTGAGGAGTGAATGGGAAGAGAGAGGAAGTCTGGCTTGTCTGGAAAGGAAATCAAGACCTGGGAAGCAGCAGAAAGGGGAGCGTAGGGTCATACCTGCCTGTGTAAGTGGCATCTTCATTGCAGAGTAAAAGGTTATTAAAAATAGATGCCAGTTAGAAGGATGTAATTGTATTTCAGGGAGACAATGTACAGAAAATATGCACCCCACTCCACCCCCATGAATGCAATAGTATGCAGGAAGTTGATCTTTTTTACTCTCCCTTATGTGGTTTGCTTTGTCTTTTTTTTTTTTTTTTACAGAGGAGATGCCTTCTTTACTAATTTGCCTAGACATAAGATTCATTCATAATTAATGGTAATGTGTTTTGCAAGCATTATTTGTCACAGAAATGTCCACTAGCAATGATAATGGTAGTAACTGCTGTTGTGTTCTCTTTTTGGCATTGCTTCAATCATATTCACAGCTCTGCCAGAACGCAGCACCGAAGGAAGCATTTGGAATGTTTTCTGGTTTGTTTCTCTTTTGGGGGGAGGGGGGCTGTGTTTAAATGCTAGTGCATTCTCTCATTTGAAGAACTAACACTCACACAGGAAACAAATAGGAAGCAATACTTAACTGTGTTTAATAAGGCACTTAATTCTGCAGTACCCTGAGGGCAATCCTTTTGTTTGTTTGGCAATCCATTTTCGAAGAGCGGGAATACTACTGGGATGGTTTGATGGTGTTGCTCCTGATCTGGAGTTGACCTGCTGGAATACCTTGAACAACCCACCTTATTCCTTCCTTCCCTCTTCCATGTGTAAAATAGAATCAGGAACAGTAGTAACAATATCTTTAGGAAAGGCTTGGGGAAAAAATGTCTAAATAATTAAAAGGTTGGTTGGTACCAAATTTCTGAGTCATTGTCCATTTGCTTGTAACAGCAGGTGACCACTTTATGTGGAGAGATGATTTTTTTAAAGGCACTTTTAATTATTTTCTGGATGTTTCCATTCCGTGTTGATATTTTTATTTTTTTAATTTTTTTAATATTTTTAAAGATTTTATTTTTTTATTTGACAGAGAGAGACACAGCGAGAGAGGGAACACAAGCAGGGGGAGTGGGAGAGAGAGAGAAGCAGGCTTCCCACTAAGCAGGGAGCCTGATGCGGGGCTCGATCCCAGGACCCCAGGATCATGACCTGAGCCAAAGGTAGATCCTTAACGACTGAGCCACCCAGGCGCCCCTGTGTTGATATTTTTAAAATATAAGGGATAGATAAATGTTCCTTGTATTTAATATATAGTAATATATTAAAGGAGAACAATAATATATTAAGGAATAGGGGGAAGGTTAAGAATTAGATTAGTCATTGCTCTCTGTCTTTTATTAATTTAAGTTGCCCCCCCTTCTCTCACATGTCAGTCAATTTACTTTTTTTTTTTTTTTTTTTTTAAGTAGGCTCCACACACAGCATGGAGCCCGATGCAGGGCTTGAATTCACGACCCTGAGATCAAGACCTGAGATGAAATCACGGGTCGATACTTAACAGACTGAGCACCCAGGTGCCCCCATGTCAGTCAATTTTAAATACCTGTTAGCAGGACCCTGCCTGGCATTAAATGAAAGTGTATGTGATGAGTCTTGCCTTGAGATTATCAACTGTAGTAGTATTGTCAGTTTTTTTTTTTTTAAAGATTTTTTTTTTTTTTTATTCATGAGAGACAGAGCGAGAGAGAAAGGCAGAGGGAGAAGCAGGCTCCCAAGGAGCAGGGAGCCCGATGCGGGACTCGATCCCAGGACCCTGAGATCATGACCTGAGCCGAAGGCAGACGCTTAACCATCTGAGCCACCCAGGCGCCCGTATTGTCAGTTTTTTAAAAAATTCTTTCTCACTGTCACAACTTCCTTGGTGCTTGCTAAGTTTAGACCTTGGGGTGGGCCGGTTTACATATGTTGAAGGATATAAGGAATGCTTGTACCTTCTGTTGTGGCCTCAAAGGATGTTTCCCAAGGCAAAAGTCCATCTTCAAGAGACAAGGTTCGGAGAGACTCATTAGTTAATTCTCAGTATCTACGACAGATGATTCTTCAAAGGCTTAGAACCACTAGAGCTATCCAACTTGAGAGCTATGGATTAGAAGCACAACCCAGTGATGGTGTTGTTTTAATTAGGATGCAATATTCATGGGATCATGGAACGGTAGTGTTGAAAGGGGATGGACAGTCTTCTCTTCCGTCTATTCCGCCCATTGCAGGAACACCTCCAAGAAGCATCTTGACACATCTGTGAGCATTTTTACTCTGAGGAAGTGCACTTCTTTTGAGGTAGTGTGGTTAAACAGTAGTGTACCCTATAATGAGCCTAATGGGCCTCTCTGTTATAATATACACTCTCTGTTCTCTCTCTGGAGCACCAGCCTATTTTCATGAGACTCCCTCAAATATTTGAGGACAACTCACATGGTTTTTTAAAGTCTTTATTTCTTCAGACTATGAATTTCTATTTTTTACACCACTTACTTTTTTTTTTTTTTTACCCTCTTCTCTACTGAATCTGTCATCCCTTTGAAAGATGTGTCTAGCACAGGGTCTGGTATAGAAGACTATTACATCTGTATCTGGGCCCACTACTACTGAAGCCTAATTAAGGAGTAGGTAAGAGTGTCATACAGTGCCCAAAACAGTTGATTGAATTAGAATTATAGAATTGGTTCATGATAAAGCACTTTATGGCTATTGAAAATCATCTTTTTCATTTGAACTGTTAGCAACCTAGGTCTTCTCGAATTTCTACATTTGACTTTAGTTGTTTTAGGATAAATAAGATTCTTTATATTTCTACCTGCCAAATTTCATTTGAATTTGAATAATACTGGTTTTAAACTCATTTTTATGCCAATCAAAATCAATTAAAATTTTTTTCATCATCCAGATCATTAACTAAACTTCCCGCTTTGGCTATTGGAAAAACAGCCAAAAAGTTTGTCTTTGACAGCCCTTTCCAAGTTGTTAATACAATTTTTGAATGGGCTAGATCTAAACACACCATTCTCGGGAGTTTCTTCTAAGACAGGTTGACATCCATCAACTAACTTGGCTGGTTTTTCTTGAATTTGTCCATAAGGATCTTCCTGAGGCTTAGTTAAATGCCTTCTTGAAATGAAGAGCTACTTTGTGGCATTCTTCTAACGACAGCCTGATTGTTCTGTCAAAAAAGAAAAAAAAAGACTATGAGATGAGCTTAGCATACTTTCCTTTATTAATATCTACAGTTTAAGGAGGGGAGGTGTTACAGTTACACTCTTTGGGCTATAGTTTTACCTAATCTCTTACCTTTTAAAAGAATATGAACAAAGCCTATACTTATCTCCATTCTCTTGGCACCTCCCCTGTTCTTTGGATTGTCTCAAAGCTCCTAATATTGATTCTGCACACTCACCCTTAAATTCTTTCAGTACCCTGGGATGTAGATCATCTAATCTTGTACACTTGAATTCACCTGAAGTGACTTCATGCTATTTATTTTATTTTATTTTTTACTATTCTACATATTAGGTGGGGCTTTGAGTCCTTCTTTTTAACTTGTTCTATCCTTCCCAGAGAGAAATTTAAATCAGAGCAAAAAAAGGAATTGATAAATACTGCCGCCTTCCTGTCATCCTTCATTATTATATCGCACAACCTGGACACTTGGCCTATAACATTCTTGTTTATCTTCTTGTTCCAACCAATCTTTTCTAATCTTTATCATTTTTTTCTTTCTTGTTGTAAACCCCAGCATTCTGGAATTTAGCCTTTCTGACACCATGTTTTATAAGTTCCTATCAACTTTACAGTATAAGTCTGGCAAGGTGAAGCTCCTCATCACTACTATATCTTAGGAAAATATCAATTTTGTATCTAGATTTAGACATAGATCATCTTAATTCTCCATCTGACTAGTGGTTTATAGTATATGTATTCTCATAGGACTGCCATTGCTGGTTTCCTTTCTTAACCTCTACTTTATTCTTTGTTTATTTATATTAGATTTTTATGTAAATACATTTTTTACACACAATTTAATTATTGCTCATCTTGATGAATTGGTATATAGGCATATTAGTCAGGTTCTCAAGAAAAACAGAACCAATAGGAGATATATCTATCTTTCTATCTCTCTACCTCTCTATCAGGAGATTGATTATGAGGAACGGGCTCACATGATTATGGAGGCTGAGAAGTCCCAAGATTTGCAAGTAGGTAGTGTGATTCCAGTCCGAATCTGAAGGCCTGAGAACTGGGGCAGCCAATGATATAAATCCCAGTCCAAGGGCAGGAGAAGACTGATGTCACAGTGCAGTGGGCAGGCAGAAAGGACATGAAACCCCCTTTCCCTCTCTTTTTGTTCTTTCAGACTCTTAGGGGATTGGATGATGCCCATCCATATTGGGGAGGGCCATTTGCTTTACTGAGTCCACCCATTCGAATGCTAATCCCATCCAGAAACATGTACCTCACAGATATACCAAGAAATAATGTTTAATCTGGGGATCCATGGCCTAGTAAAGTTGACACATCAAATTAACCATCATTATAGGCAAAATAGGCATTTGACTTTGTTTTCTCCTGAGATGACGTGGTGACCTTTCCCAACATAATTCTTCTAAGTCATACCTATAGGCCCTTTTATTAATATTCCCATTTTCCCTCAATCAGTTCAGCCAGTTTTTTGGCAAACATGTTCTGCCTCCTTTTTAGGAGGTGAATGGAATTCCTCATCAGGGGTTTTTCAATCTGCTAGGTTAAGCTGTAGATAGCCAGGAAGCAACATATGGGGTCTAGGACAAGCGGCCACTAAGGCATTAACGATGCGCCTGCAGATCTGGTCACACTCAGGGACCCTCACTCACTTGTGGCAGAGAAGGTGAAGTCAGTCTGATGCTGCTAAATGTACTGGGGAGTGGAATTGTCCCGTGCAAAGCCTCAGGGCAGGAATCGGTTAAGAAAGTTCTGGGAAATCACTAGGCAGTGGCCAAGTAGAGAACTGAGCTCTGGACAGGGTGGGAGAGTTTAAGTAGAAAAAACTGAGCCTCCATTCAGAGTGGTGGTGGTGGTGAGGAGCAGCGTGGTGGAGTTGCTTTTGCAGGTAAGGAGCTTGTGTAGAATGAAAATACAAGGTCCATTTGGTAGAAAATTGGCTGGGATATTCTGCTGAGGCCTTTGTGACATTCTACCTAGCTGCTGACTTTGAGTCAGTATTCCTCTGACATGTTGAGCTAGTGAGAGGGGCTAACAGCCCCCCACCCCCTCCCACACCACCCTGGATTGTACATTAGAACTTCAGACCCTGAGCCGTTTCACAACAAACTAGTCCTGTTTTTCTTGATGCTGTCAGGTCTCTGTCTTTTTTTGTGTGTGGTTTTTTAAAAAAAAGATTTTATTTATGTATTTTAGAGAGAGAGATCACACGCGCGCGCACATGTGCGCAAGAGTCGGACTTTTTTTTATTAT
>NC_138378.1:55155645-55187204 GCF_054177405.1 Leptonychotes weddellii
GTGCTCACCATAGCACATACCCTCCCCAATATCCATCACCCAGCCACCTCATCCCTCCCACCCCCCACCACTCCAGCAACCCTCAGTTTGTTTCCTGAGATTAAGAATTCCTCATATCAGTGAGGTCATATGATACATGTCTTTCTCTGATTGAAGAGTCGGACGTTTAATGGACTGAGCCACCCAGGTGCCCCTAGTAGCACAACTATTAACAACGATAAAAGTTCACACTTTATGAGCCTCCATTACATGCCAAATACAAGTATTAATTCATTTATCCTCCCGATGGCCCTGTGGGGTAGGTTTTATTATTATTCCTTTTCACAGATGAGGAAGCTGAGGCCTAGAGAAGTGAGGTAACTGGTCCAACACCACATAGCTAGTAAGCCAAGATTTGTATCTGTCTCCAAAGCCAAGCCCTTAACATATGACATCCTCACCTGCCCAGCCCGCGTAAGAGGACTTGCATCCATCAGTACTGATGGTGGAGGTGGAGGTGGTGGGATACAGGTAGAATGAGAAGTATCCATTTCATAATATACAAAGATTTAAAAAATTTTTAAACAGACATTATACCATTTGAGCTAAACAACAATCCTGTGATGTAACTATTATTATTCCTATTTTATAGAAGAGAAAAATAAAGTTGTGATGAAATTAAATCTCATCAAGGCTACTTTTATTGAATTTTAAAGATATTTTTCTTATTATAAAAATAATCCTAAAATCCCACTACTTAGAGGTATTTACTCTTTATTTGGCTATATTTCCCACAAGTGTATAGAAAAATCAGTATTTCTTTTAAAAAAAACCAGGATTATACTACATGTACTGTTTTATAATCTAACTTTTTAATTATTTTATTTTAATTCCAGTATAGTTAACATACAGTGTTATATTAGTTTCAGGTGTACAATACAGGGATTCAGCAACTCTATACACTACTCAGTGGACTTCATGACAAGTGCACTTCATAATCCCCATCACCTATTTCACCCATCTCCCCACCTGCCTCCCCTCTGGTAACCATCAGTTTGTTCTTTATAGTTAAGAGTCTGTGTCTTGGCTTGTCTCTCCCTCTCTCTCTCTTTCTTACTTTGCTCATTTGTTTTGTTTCTTAAATTCCACATACGAGTGAAATCATATCATATTTGTCTTTCTCTGATGAATTTTGCTTAGCATTATACTTTCTAGCTCTGTCCATTCATTGCAAATGGCAAGATTTCATTATTATGGCTGAATTATATTCCATTGTATATATATATGCTACGTCTTCTTTATCCATTTGTCCATTGTTGGATACTTGGACTGCTTCTATAATTTGACTATTGTAAATAATGCTGCAATAAACATAGGAGTGCATGTATCTCTTTGAGTTTGTGTTTTTGTATTTTGGAGGTAAATACTCAGTAGTGCAACTACTGAATTTTTAACTTTTTGAGAAACCTCCATACTGTCACCAGTTTGCATTCCCACCAACAGTACAAGAGGGTTCCTTTTTCTCCACATCCTCGCCAACACCTGTTGTTTTGTGTTTTTTATTTTAGCCATTCTGACAGGTATGGGGTGATATCTCATTGTGGTTTTTTTTTTTTTTTTTAAGATTTGTATTTATTTATTTGACAGAGAGAGAGCAAGCACAAGTAGGCAGAGTGGCAGGCAGAGGGAGAGGAAGAAGCAGGCTCTCCGCTGAGCAGGGAGCCAGACGTGGGGCTCAATCCCAGGGCCCTGGGATCATGACCTGAGCCGAATGCAGACACTTGACCGACTGAGCCACCCAGGCGCCCCTCATTGTGGTTTTGATTTGCATTTCCTTGATAATGAGTGATACTGAACATTTTTTCGTGTGTCTCTTGGCCATCTGGATGTCTTTTTGGGAGAAATGTCTATTCATGTCTCTGCCCGGTTTTAAATTGGATTATTGGTTTTTTGGATGTTGAGCCAGATAAGTTCTTTATATATTTTGGATACTAACCCTTTATCAGAGATGTCATTTGCAAATATCTCCCATTCAGTAGGTTGCCTTTCAGTTTTGTTGATTGTTTCCTTCACTGTGCAGAAGCTTTTTATTTTGATGTTGTCCCAATAGTTTATTTTTGCTTTTATTTCCCTTGCCTCAGGAGACATTTTTAGAAAATGTTGCTACAGCTGATGTCAGAGACATTACTGCCTGAGCTTTCTTCTAGAATTTTTGATTTCAGTTCTCACATGTAGGTCTTTAATCCATTTTGAGTTTATTTTATGGTGTAAAGAAGTGGTCCAGTTTCATTCTTTTGCATGTAGCTGTCCAGTTTTCCCAGCACCATTTGTTGAAGAGATAGCCGTTTTCCTATTGGATGTTCTTTCCTAATCTGACTTTTTTAAACTTAAAAATATATTTTGAACATTTCAATGTGATTAAATATTCCTCTATAATTTTATCTTAATAGTCGTATTATTTTTCATTATGTGAATATTACCTTTTGTGCTCTGATACTGTCTCATAGGGGAAAAATAGTAAAGATAATAATTTGAAGGGGGAGTATAGAGTCAGTAGTTTCATATTATTAATAAGGTTTAGGTTCAAAGCACATTAGTTGACTGGAACTTAATTCAGGATGAATAAAGACCTGTATTTCTCTATTTATCAAGCTGATAATACTTTAATTTTTCACTGGACCTTGCAGTATCATTGCTGTTATGGTTGTGCCAGATGGAATCATTGTCCAAAGAGCTGTCCCAGGGCTATTCATTGCTTCCTCACTTGGTCTGCCTGATGCCAGAGTCACGTGTGTTCTTTTCCTAATTTTTTCTTTTCTTTTTTTTTTTTCTGGGGCAGGGGAGAGAAAGAGGGAAGGGTTCCTAATTTTTTCTACTAGACTGTAGGATTCTTTGGAGAAGGCATCATCTTTCTCATCTTTGTGTGTTGCATTTCCAAACAGAGTGCAGGTTAAGAGGACCCCTCCAAATGGTTTAACTTTCATATTCACTTAATATGGCAGAGGTGGCTTCATGGTGATGGCACCAAACACTTTTTTAATCCATAAATTGGGTTAAGAAAAAGAAGTAAAAATTAAAAAAAAAAAAGTGAGTACTCAGGCAATGTGGTGTCTTGGAGAGAACAGTGGATTGGAGCAGGGAGATGCAGCTGTAAAACTTGCCACCAACCTGCTGAGAGAACTTGGGGAAGTCATTTGACCCTCTTGAGTCTCCATCTCCCCTTCTTGAAAATGAAGACATCACATTGGATGATTTTTTTTAAGATTATTTCCAGAACTGACATGTGAGGATGCTGTAATTTAATATTGCTTTAGCTTGTACTTACATTACAGAAAGAGAAACAAAGACCTTGAAAATAAACAGATTCTAAAGCAGTTTTTCTAAAATTTGGCTGCACATAGGATTCACGTGGGAAGCTTTGGAAGAAAACCTGATGTCTGGATCTTACCCCAGAGCACCCAATTTAAGTGAGATAGAGTGTGGCCTGGGTCTGGAATTAAAAAACAAAACAAAACAAAAAAAAAACACCTAAATTCTCCCCAGGTGATTCTGTGTTCAGCCAAAACCACTTTTAAAAGGTTTCCCCATTGTCTTAATAATAAGTGATCGAGTCTTGGTCATGCCACAGGTGTTACTATTTCAGCTCTAAAAATAAGTAGGAAGGCTGAGTTCTCGAAAGTTGATGATGCTGTTTTCACAGAGAGCTAGTTTGCCACACAATATTGTTTTGTCATACAACAACATGTATTTGTATGTGAGTGCACGTGTGGGTGTATATAGCCAGTAAATCTGTTGGGTAAATTAGAGGGGGATAAAAAGGAATTGAGGATCACAAATTATCTCTACCGGCTGTTGAATATTTCATGTCAATTAAACATTTGCCAAAACCAAGTATAGTATTATGATCCACTCATAACCATTATGAGACTGGCACATCTCCATCCAGCAATAGTCATTGCTGAGGCTACTGTACTTACTCTGGCACAAATCATAATAAATTGGGGTCCCCCTGGACATAATGAACAGTAATATAATTTTGTAGTTATTCTCCTAGCATGATGAAGCAGCAAGCCAAATTGAGTTTCTAGATAAATTTTGACATATGGGTCTTATTCCTAAGGAAAAAGAGCTATTGTTGCTCTGGCTTTGTTCCAGAATTCTGCAGAAATCCACATGGTGGCTTATTGTTGTATTACAAAAAGGTACTACAAGTATTTTTTTATGAAAAAGAACAAATTGCTAAGTTCAATTAGTCCTTTGGGGCAGAATTTGGAATTTCCTTTCAGTCTGGCTGCTGGATCCTATGTGAGCTATTGTTTGACTCACACAGGGGCAGTCTTAAAGGCCTATGAACCACAAGGCCACTGTCGGGGCTTCTAGTTGATGGTGGAAGGATCAAGCAGCCCTCGTCGCCACAGCGGTGAAATATGACGTTTAACATCTTTTTTTTTTTTTTTAAACCAGCCAAAGGAAAGGAGGTTAAGAAGTTTTGGCAGAATCAAAACAAATCTAGGCCTTTCAGCCGGCAATCTGAGAAGTCCACTTGACATTTATGAGTGGATGCGGGTTGAGGAATTGTTTAAGAATAATCAGTTAAAGGACACTCTCAATTAAAAAATTTTAAGATAAATTGTTTCCTCCTTTTGGCTATTGTGAAAACATACATGTTAAAAACATCTCAGTTGGTGCTGTCTCTTATGCTTATAACAAGGATTCACGTAAAATGTGTATTTAAGAATTGGACCCTGATCTGCGAATATTTCTCAGGAAGACAAGATTCTAGGGTTAAAAACCTTGTGGTACAAAAACTAATGATGTAATGTATGGTGACTAACATAACATAATAAAATAAAATTTTTAAAAAACCCCAAAAAACCTAGTGGTAGTGGAAAGCAGCATTGGAGTGTCATTAAATAGCCAAAGTCAGACGCTTGAGGGAGAAGGACAGGTACCATAGGAACCAGTATTCCAGAAGTAAATTCTGCTTATGTGTTACCAGTTGACCAAATGATTCCTGTGTGGGTTTGTAAAGAGCATCAAATCTAGTGGTCTCAGTATGGAATTATTGGATGATGTAATAGAGGGACAGAAATTTTCCTGTAGCTCTTTTAGTAGTATGGGCTCAGTCCTGGGTTATCCAGAGAACTCTCAGATTGTCCTCATTAACATTAATTCAGCCCTACTGTCAGGCTTATGTGACATATGCAATCCAGTCATCAGTCAGTGGCATATTAAAATGCTCTCCACAGGACCATGGAGCTGTGGGTGACCTCTGCATGGGCATGATGTCTGCGGAAGAGGAACACTTGTATTTCTTCTGTAAGCACTGCACAGAGCAACAGCTATGAACTGGAAAAATTACGTTCATTCAGGAGAGTCTGGAAACATCTCGCTTCTCTTTTGTGCAAATCCTTTGTCATAAAGTCAGGGAAGGGATAAACACAGATAGAGTTTTGAGTAACGGTGTCTAAGCAAGTGCACCGGTGGAAGTGGGGTCCCACTTGGAGGAAGCTCAGTTTAGGGCTGAGATTGTTTTCTGGAAGGAAAAGATTGCTATTAAGACATAGACAGGGGGGCGCCTGGGTGGCTTAGTTGTTAAGCGTCTGCCTTCAGCTCAGGTCGTGATCCCAGGGTCCTGGGATCGAGCCCCACATCGGGCTCCCTGCTCAGCGGGAGGCCTGCTTCTCCCTCTCCCACTCTCCCTGCTTGTGTTCCCTCTCTCTCTCTCTGTGTCTCTCTCTGTCAAATAAATAGGTAAAATCTTAAAAAAAAAAAAAAAAGACATAGACAGGGACACCTGGGTGACTCAGTTGGTTAGGCGTCCAACTCTGGATTTCAGCTCTGGTCATAATCTCAGGGTCAAGGATTGAGAGATCCGCACTGGGCGTGGAGCCTGTGTGGGATTCTCTCTCTCTGCCCCTCCCCGCTCACTCTCTTAAATAAACAAACAAACAAACAAACATACATAAAAAAACCCCAGACATTGGAGGGATGAAAATTGAAAGAAGATAGATAGGGAGGCTTTCCTGTGTCAAGTTTCTTCTGGAGTTATGTCTACTGTCCTAGCACAACCCTGCTAGCATTGACTTGTGGTAGAGTCTAAAATTTGGGAGCCAAACCAGGATTAACTGTTTCTTTGACAGCACAGCTGTGGAAGCTGGTTTCAAAGTTGGTGGTCTCTGCCCTCTGTGGATCTAGAGTTATTCGTTCAGCAGGTGTTTTTTGTTTGTTTGTTTGTTTTGGTTTTGTTTTTTTTTTTAATTTTTTGAGTGCTTATTTAGGGGAAACTGGTGAATGAGACCAAATTTCATTCTTACCCTCATGGAGTTTGCAAGTTGGGTCCTGGAGAGGTTAACTGCTTACCTACAATTGTGGTAAATGTTGCTGTTAGAGCCAGGGTGGGTCTAGGGTGATCAAAGAATACATTCCTGAGAAAGTGTCAGTTAAACACCTATCTAAAGGATGCACTGGAGATCGAGACAAAGGGGTGGGGCAAAGCAGACAGCTGGAAGAGCAGATGCAAAGTCCCTGAGGTAGCAAAGAGCTTGGTACTGAAGGAACTAAAAGTATAGAAAGGCCAGCCTAGGTGGAGCAGGTGAGCAAAACAGGGAGAGGAGAGAGAAAGAGCCAGGCTTTTGCAGAGCCTCATAGGCCATGGCGAGGGTTTTGGCTTTTATCCTAAAAGCAACTGGGAAGGTATTGAAGGCACAAAGCCCAGGGATGATAGGCACAGGCTGGTACTTTTAAAGAACTCTCTGTTTACAGAGTGCACAAAGGGCTAGGTCTGAAATGGGGGGGTGGGTTCTGAGAGGAAAGAGCTGTGGAAGAGACAGAAGGGAGAAAAGTGGAAACATTCATGATATATTCATAAGGTGGAGTGGTCAGGTCTGGGCTTCAGTACAGTGATGGTGGTTGAAATGCCAGCCTTAGCATTTCACCTGACTACTCTGGCCATCCTACCTCAGTTTCTGGATTGTTTAGATTAATGCTAGACAGAGCCCCAAACTAAGTATGTGTTCTGAGACTGTGCCTCATGAATAAAAATCACAAGAGTGTGATTTTTATTCATGGAACAGTTGTACCTAGAGACAACTCAATAGGAAAAATCATTAATAACTGGTGATAATATCATTTCACTGCTTCAAAATAAATGTTTTTCATTTTCAAAAGTTCTAAGTTCAGTTACTTGCAATATTTCTGTGTACATGGTGAAGGTCTATAAATCAAGATGCAAATATCATAGGCTTCTTACAGCTTATTATAGGAATGGCGATTTTCTTGGAGTTATTTCACTAAATTTGCATATGTAATCCAATGGAATATATTCATTGAAATGATTCTGAGTCATTGGCATTTCCCCCCCCCCCCAATTTTAAAAATGAGTTTTGTTTAATAACTTCACATTCCCAATCTCTATTATTACTGTCCCTGGGTATTTCTGTAAAATCTCTTCTAACTCTCAAATTCCACGATTTTCCTGCCTCTCTTCTTATCTCTCATCCCATCCCTTTGCTCAGTTTTCCATCTCTCTTTGTGAAGGTGGTGGCTGGCTTGAGAGATGTGGGCTAGAATATTCAAGGAGTGTTGTTACCAAGAGAAGCTTGGGCCCTAGTCATCGCCAATCCTCTTTCCTCAATTTCCTCTGTGCATTAGCTTCAAGTGCAGTCATTACTCATTTAGTCCTCAAATAAAATGCTCTTTGTTGCAATGACAATTTTTCTCTGGTAGAAGGCAAAATGGCATATCAGCCTGATAATGTGAATTTGATAGCAATTGGCAGATTTTATTTGTGTGGAGAGTTTTTATAGTTGTTGGTTATCTTTTTTTTTTTTTTTTCCCTGAAGTTGCCATTTGGATCAAGGAGGATTTTATTTCTTAACTAGGATTATTCCTTTATCAGATATTAATTTAGAAGTGGTTTTTTCCCCTCTAAATACCAAATTCATAGAGATGCTACATAGTTAATTTTTTTTCTTTTTAACTGGATTAGCCCCATATCAGTTCTTTCATAAAGCCAGGATAAATGTATTTAAGTGAAAATATTCATCTTATGAGTAATATTTCCCCCAAAACAATGAGGCCCATTTAAAGGAATACCTGAAATAAAAATAATCCTAATGATAGATCTAATGCACTCTGTATCAGACCCATTGAGTTCCTTTAAACCTTATTCAATAAATGCCTGATTAATAAATAATCCTGTTAAATGAATAAAACTCCAGTATGCCAAATGGAGACATACAAAGCACTCATGATCAGACTTGTTATGGGAGAATGATAGATGAATAAATTTACTGTACAATTAATTTATGACTGAACTATGATGAAGTTCCTGTGGCAATGCTGAATCTGTTAGAGGAATAGATTCATCATCTTCTTTCAAACAACTGCATTCCAGGAATTTAACAAAATGCTGTTATCTGAGTCTCCTCATAATGGCCATATCTGTTCACTTACATGGGGGAAGACAGTTCCTTATCTGCAGTCAGAACTAAATAAATGTTTATTGTTATCGATACGAACCACAACCGGAGCGGTCTATGATGGAAACTACCAATGCTGAGAACTTTTCTTATCTGCTCCTGTTTCTGCAAATTTGATCAAAGTTGCCTAATTTTTAGATAGTTTGGTGTGAATAATCTTGCTTTTTAAAAGACTGTAAAACCAATAAAAGCAGGCCACAGGCTCTTTTCAAATAATCTGGGGACCACGTTTGCAGATCACCAGAGACTGGTAGCATATCGGAGTGGTGCTGCATATTTTAACTTCAAAAGACAGCCTGTCATGTTTTAGTCCTATTGTACTTTTAGACGGGCACTTTTTGATACAAAAAATAAAAATAAGAAGTATCTTGAGCTAAAGGTTAGATAATCTGAAGTTCAAGTCCTTAGATCCAGAACATGGTGGCAAGGTTAAAAGTGACTTCAGGATCAATAAACAAAACAATGGTTAATGCAGTCTTTCTTTTGTTTTGGGGTAATAGAGCTGATATCGTACTTTATTTTTTTTAAAGATTTTATTTATTTATTTGAGAGAGAGAGAGAGAGCGAGAGCATGAGAGGGGGGAGGGTTAGAGGGAGAAGCAGACTTCCGGGAGCCCGATGCAGGACTCGATCCTAGGACTCCAGGATCATAACCTGAGCCAAAGGCCATTGCTTAACTGACTGAGCCACTCAGGTGCCCTAGAGCTGATATTTTAAATCCAGTCCTTTTATCCATGTAAGGGGATTTAAGAGGTAAGAGCTGAATAAAAAGATACATTTGTATAGTGATATTGAAAGATGTGGACTTTAACTAGAGGTTTGTTTTTTGTTTTTGTTTTCCAGATAGAAAAATGAAGAATCTGTAGAGGTGAGGTAGAAGAGGAAGGGTTTCCTTTAAAATTGAGGGAAGAAAGAATTTGTCTCATTGGGATGGTATTTGAGGTCAGGTTTTATTAATATTTTAATATGTTTTCAAATAAACACACACAGACCTCGTTCTATGCAAATGAAACTAAAACATTATCCTCATTTGAATCTAGTCTGCTCTTTTCACAGTTAGTAGCTAGGCATCATAACTCTTTTATTAACATAGTATCCAGGGTGCCTGGATGGCTCAGTTGGTTAAGCGACTGCCTTCAGCTCAGGTCATGATCCTGGAGTCCCGGGATCGAGTCCCACGTCAGGCTCCCTGCTCAGCAAGGAGTCTGCTTCTCCCTCTGACCTTCCCCCTCTCATGTGCTCTCTCTCTCTCTCTCATTCTCGCTCTCTCAAATAAATAAATAAAATTTTTTAAAAAAAAACAAAAACAAAACAACATAGTATCTGTATTTAGCAAAACCTGTGTATTCTCTTATTTCTGAGACTTAACAACAAATAACTACTTTACAAATCCATGTATGTAGTGGGTTTTATTTATTTGCACAATTATTCATGATCAATAGTATGCATATAGCATTGCTCCAAGGCCTTCTTTGATATAATCTTGGGTATAGATAAAAAAACAAAAATAAATAGAAGGTATGGCTCTTGCAGAACTTATATTGAGATGGCATTAACATAGGAAATCATTCATTAGAACACTGCATCTGACATGTCACTCATGAACTATTTTCTTGAATTATTGATAATTACTCTGCTCTCTTAAAATATTTTTCTTTTTTAATTGTGATCAAATGTACATAATGTAGATTTACCTTTTTAACCATTTTTCAGTATATGGCTTCGTGGCATTAAGTATATTCACATTATTGTACAGCTATTACCACCATCCATCTCCAGAACTTTTTCATCTTCCCAAACTGAAACTCCACACCCATTAAATAATAACTCCCCATTCTCCCTTTCCTTAAGTCCTTGGCAACCACTCTTCTAATCTGTCTCTATGAATTTGAGTGCTCTAGGTACCCCATGTAAGTGGAATCATAAAATATTTGCCCTTTGATAACTGGGTTGATTTCACTTAGCATAATATCTTTAAGGTTCATCCATGTTGTAATATATGACAGAATTGTGTTTTCTTTGAAGGCTGAATATTATTCCAGTGTATGTGCATACCGCATTTTGTAAAATGTTTATCTGTTGATGGACATTTGGTTTGTTTCTTCCTTTTGGCTATTGTGAATAATGCTGCTATGAATATGGGTGCATAAATATATATTTGAGTTTCTGCTTTTATTTCTTTTGGGTATATACCTAAGGGTGGACTTGCTGGATCATATAATAATTCTATGTTTAATTTTTTGAGGAACTGCTTTACTATTTGCACCATTTTACAGTCCCATCAGCAAGGCACATAGGTTCCAGTTTCTGTCCATCCTCAACAATACTTGTTCTTTTCTGATTTTTTTTTTCTTTTTTGTCTTTTGAAAAAGAAGTAGTAGTCACTCTTGTGGGTGTGAAGTGGTATCTCGTTGTGGTTTTGATTTGTATTTCTCTAATGATGAGTGATGTTAAGCATATTTTCATGTGCTTTTTGGCCATCTGTATATCTTCTTTTCAGAAATGTCTATTCAAATCCTTTGCTTATTTTTAAATCAGGTTATTATTATTATTCTTTTTTGCTATTGTTGAGCTGTAGAAGTTCTTTATGTATTCTGAATATTAATCCTTAATTAGTTATATGATTTGCCACAAAGGCTCTGTTCTGTTTCACTGATTTGTCAGTTTCTGCCTTAATTACTATATGTTTATAGTTATATTTTGATTTCTGATCAGACAGGTTCTTTGCTTATTCTTTTATTTAAACATTTTGTGGACTATTCTTATCCATTCTTCCAGGTGACCATTTGACTCTGTTAATTGGATAAAAAAATGCAAGTTGTATATTAAAATGTACCCAAGATTTGTTTTAATCATAGTTGGTAGGACACAGATATGGTCAGGATTGTCATGAAGGAAGAAGCTTATACTCACAGATGTCTAGAAACAAGAGGCAGAACATGTCATGCAGGGCCACATTCCACAGGAAGTGGAAGAGGAGAGGGAGGAGCATGGCCCAGAGCCTTTACTGGAGTTTTCATGGAACGAATAGATGAGGCAGGGTAGGTATGCTTAGTAAGCTTAGTATTGGGTAGTTTGAATAATTTTGGTGGTCTCTGGGCTATAGGAATGGTCCCTAGTTGTCTGGTACCTGGCCTTGGGATGACTGAGAACAGGGGGAATATTGATTTGGTGTGTGAGAATTTGATAAAGGAGATGGTTGGGGATGTGGGCTGTAGATTGGTTGGTTTGTATATTAAAGGCACTCTTGCTGGGAAGTTGTTTGCTCTCTCTAGGGAATTAGTTATCCCCAGTTGAGGCATACTCTACAGGATCAAGTCCCAGGTGCTAGAGCATCAAGAACACAAAAATAAAAAGAACATATTGTCAATACAAGTTGTGGTTTTGATTGAGGTTGCATTGACTTATAGAGTAATTTGACAATGAAATGACATCATTAGAATATTGAATGCTTCCATCTAGGAACATGGTCTGTCTCTCTCTTTATTTAAATGTTCTGTTCAGTAGCATTATATATTTTTCTTCACATAAGTCTTACCCACTTTTGTTAGATTTATCTTATAAATATCCTCATCTTTTTTGTTGCTATTCCTTTTTGTGTGTGGCTTCACATACCATTAAACCTTTAGAGGATCCTACTCAATATTTGATTGTAGGGGAGGAAAAATATTTCCTCTACCCTTCTAAGTTCTTTTGGCCGGTCTATTAATTAAGTTGAAAGAAGACAGATTCACAGGAGAAAAACAAATTTAATTACATACATATGGGAGCCCCGTAGAAAGTAAGAGACCCAAGGACAAGTTGGGCAATTGAGGCTTGTATGCCATCCTGAGCTAAGGAATGGGATAGGGACCTAGGGCTTCAAAGGGGAGTAGGGTAATTCACAGGACAATAGGAAGAGAAAATGTTTGGTAATTCGATGTTCGTCCTGCCATACAGACAGGTCTTTCAGGTAAAAAGTTATCTCTGGTAATAGCTCTTTCTGGGCCAGGCCCCCTATACAAATTCTTTTAGGTAGTTGAGGGAGAGGTCAAAGTTGTTCTTAAGTCTGCTGGGTCTCGATTGCCTTCAGCTCAACCTAATCCACATGCCAAAGTGGAATATTTTGGGGTCACATATTTTGCTGCCCTTCACAATCATTCATTTATTTTCCCAGCAAATATTTGTTGACTCTTTGTAAAGTATGCATCAGACTCTAAGGTACCCACTAGGCATCCCCCTTTCTGGGGACAGTCTCTGTCCAGATCTGGGAGATCTGAGCACTCCTGTGGAGATGTTGCACGTCAGGAGGGCGCAGATGGTGGAGTAGGGCTCAGAGAAGATGAGAACAGATGAGATCAAGAACACAGATAGGAGAGGGAGAGGCAGAAGCAAAAGAAGACACAGATCTGAAGTGAAGAGCACAGAAGTTATGAGATGTGGGGCTTAGTGGCTTTAATATATTCAGTAACTTGGGAAGAAGCAGTCATCTACTGAAAATGAAGGGTCAGGGGCAAGTTTGAATGGAGGAGGATATTTATTGTGAGAAAAATAGAAAGCTTGTTGGATTCCCCAGGGCCCAACATGAGTGTGATCACTGATCAAAGTGAATGTGATCTTGTGCCTTACACCGATAGTGGTCAGCAAGCGTAGGAGCAGGTGGGGAGAACGGTTGGTGAGATTACCAGTTCTGAGAGGTAGCACATTAGGATTACAGCACTGTTGAAGCTACAGAGTGCTTATGATTTGTTCAGAAATAGCCTCACTTGCACAATTTAAAAATGCAACTCAAAAGATAATCCTGGACACTTAAATAGCCCCACTCCTCATAACCAAGATGAAAATATTGCAAAGAACATTCATTCATTCAGCTTCTGTGGAAAGAATGCTTGTGTTCAGTGCTAGACCTGTTTTCAAGGAGTTTATTTCTAAAAGATTTACTTCTTGGACCATTTATTAATATCGTTTTTTTAAAGGTATATGTTATTCAAATTTGCAATACCTTCTATGAGCATTCTAGTTATATGATTCCCCAGAGTAGGCAAAACACTTTGATGCTGGTTGTACCAGGGAAATGCCATGAATTCCCAGAGGCTTTTTAAATACAGATGAGTTATAATGACAAAAGTAATGAGACTTTTTGAATGTCTCATTTTTTTTATCATGGCTTTATATAAATTCAGCATATGAATAATGCCTGAAGGTAAATTAACATTGGTAAGAAGGATATACCATAATATAAAGTACTTTAACATTTATAATATAAAGAGACCATTTATTAAAGAAAATACCATTATATAATAATGAGGCTAATAATTTCATATGGAAATAATCCTGTATTAATTTGATGTAGTCATACTAACAGTGAACATGATATTTTAAATTTTGCTGTCACATAATTATGCTCCTACTTTATGAAATATTATACTGTCACCTAGAAAAACCCTTCTTTGAGTGTAGATCTGTGATCTTCAGCTTTAGATGGCAGATTGTAATGTGTCACTGAGGTATTTTTAAGTGAAGAGGTGGGAAAAACTCCTGGCTGAGTCATAAAGCTAGGATTCTTTTTTCTCTAACCTTTACCCTGAGCAAGGCTCTCTAGGATAACACTGGCCTTTAGCAAAGAATTAAAACACCTTCCTAATTATACAAGGCAAACTGGGTAATTGGATGTGATGTTAGGTTTGAGATGAGAAGATATCCAAAGGACCGTGAGTCATGGTCTGTATAATCGTCGCTCTAGGGGCGCCTGGGTGGCTCAGTCGTTAAGCGTCTGCCTTCGGCTCAGGTCCTGGTCCTGGGGTCCTGGGATCGAGCCCCGCATCGGGCTCCCTGCTCCGCGGGGAGCCTGCTTCTCCCTCTCCCACTCCCCCTGCTTGTGTTCCCTCTCTAGCTGTGTTTCTCTCTGTCAAATAAATAAAAAAAAAACCTTTAAAAAAAAATCATCGCTCTAAAAAAAAAAAGCATTCAAAGGGAAAGAGAGAGCTAGAAGAATCTGAAGACCAGATAATTCTGTGCTGGTCAGCAAAGAGGACTGGTTATGAGGAATGACTGGTAGAGACCTCATAACTCCTCGACTCAATGTGTTACCTGTACTGTTTCAAGAAGTTTCTCTAAGGAAAATGAACACATGTTAAAGCAACTGATTAAAAGTGAAAAAGTTGACACATTGGTGCCCTGGACTAAATAGTGCCTCACAGTTTACTCCAGGGTGGCAATGAAACCAAAATACAAAGCTACATCTTCAACTAAAGTTTGCTAACATTTCAGGAAGTAGGCTGAAGTGACAGTGGGTAATACAAAAAAGCAGACATATTTCTTACCATGATATTTTCCAGCTGTCACAGGCAGCATATTTTCTTAAACTGATATCAGCTACTATTTATACACTTATAATTTCTGGTCAGATTAGGGTGGAAGGTTGTGGTACCCACGTATATAAAATAGTATAATAATGTTCTATTCTTTTTGGAACAAATTTGTTACCATGAAATGTCAGATGAGTCATTTTGCTCATGTCAGATATTTGAAAGTAATGGAAAGATGCCAACGTGGAGGCCCAGTAATTCATGCATTGGTGTAATGGAGCAAATGAAATGCAAAGCTCTTGTACAGGTCCAATTTCAGCACCAAACGCTTACCTGTCAGTCAGCAAAATTGTCCCTGAATAAAGATGAACCCCATCTGAGAGGCAAAGCATTTTAATATACATCACATTCTTAGACTCTATGGCGAGGTAGAAGCTGCATGGAAAGAAAGAGAATGTGGCTGAAAAAGACATTTAGTAGCAACCCCTGAGCATGCTGAAAATCTTGCTTGCAAGGCTGCCCACAAAAGGGTTTTGGTGTGCCCTTTCTCTCTTGAGCTATTGACAAACTCTTTAGCAGTGCTCCCCACTCCCCCCACCCCCCATCTCTTATCTACATGGAAAGGTGGCTGATTGACTCCAGACAGGGTGAGAGATTTGGCCACTCAGGCTGTGGAGACAAGTTTTAGAGAGGTAACTTTACTGCTGTCTGGGTGCAGCTGGGGGATGTTTTGATGGAAGGGACAATTAAAAATGTGTGTCGCCCAAATTGAAAGTCAGACATATCCTCATAGAAATGATTATAATGGCCCAAAGTGACTGCCATTCTTTTTGAAAAGGCTTTCATTTTTGAAGTCGGTTCCCACTTTTCTTTAGGAGTAAGCGTCTTACAGAAATGAAGTGTCCTAGTTTTTTGAGACCCAATTCCTTGTGGTTTTTAAAAAGCAAATGGAAAAGTTAAGAATTTGTGTGTTTCGGTGCCCACACACCCAGGGCTTCTTGAACCCTACCTCTAGGAGTCATGATTTGTTCTACCTTTGAAATGTCTGTTTTCCATTTCTGTGTTTTAAGACTCTTAGTGCTTATAGGAACCCAAGCAGCTATTGAAAACCAGTAATGACTAGTTCTTCTAAATGTTAATGATTGAGAATGAACTAGCAATCAGGGCTCAAAAATAAAATAAAATAAAATAAAGTGTGCTGTATTAGAAACAGTAATAATTAAATCAAGCCAAGGTGCCCTGTACTTATGACTGCACTAATGCTCAAAAAATTATGAGTACAGAGAAAATTTACATAAATCCTCTTTAAATAATGTATGTGAGAAAAAGGAAAGAAAGAAAACCATGGTCACAGGACTGAATTTATTTTAATCCCCTGGTTCAAGTGGCCCTAGAAATAATCATACTTGTATCAATCTATATTGCATGACTTTTGTAAGATGTGAAAATAGTGTTTTCCACTAAATTGTCACTTATTATTGTTCATTTAGGGCCACTAACATAGAAAAATTTCTCAGCTACAGTGTCAAAAGAATAGGGACAATTTGATGTTTTCTTTTGATGCTGTTTGTTGATATCTAGACCACTGTAGCTTGATTGCCTAACATTAAACCTATAATAACAGTGCAATCATAGCAGTATCATCATGAATGTTGTTACAATAGAAACAACATTTACACGGCTTCAGAATGGTAATTATCAAACTTTTTGTCATGAAGCGCTTATTTGCTAGCATTGATCTGCCCTGGTCAGTTGTTAGCTCTTCTCATCTGAGGTGTATTGATTGTATAATCAGTAGATAGAGGCTGTGGGCAGATGAAATTCAGTGTTGTGGGGCAAATTATCGGCTGCTTGCCTGTTGACCTGGACCCTGCTGGTTGTACCTTAGATGCTGGTGGGATTATTACTCATTTCAGTGACCCTACTTTACGACAGAGCACTCTGTATTATTATAAAAGATAAATGCCATCCTGCTTGCTGTGGTTGTGGTTGACTAAACAAATGTCAGAATATAGCTAGTCTGGAAACTAGGCAGAACAAGCATGTTCCAGATGAGATTAGAAAGAGAAATTTTCAAAGACTTTACCTTTTCTGGTAAAGTCTTTTCTCCATATGAATATACAGATCTTCCTGGACTTTTGATAGGGTTATGTGTCGATAAACCCATTTTAAGTTGAAAATATCCTAAGCCAAAAATGCGTTTAATCCACCTGACCTAGCAAACATCATTGCACAATGATGTGGTTGGTTTTAATAAGACTGTCTTATTAAGTTATCCAACCTGACCATTAAAAATGTGTGTACTGAAAGATCTAATGTTTCATTCAGCTTCATTAAAAAAAAAAAGAGCTTAATGTTATTTAAATAAATTATTGCATTGGGTAACTTTTGAGACTATCTGGGCCATTAAATATTTATAGCATTCCAAAGGCTAGGGTCTAATAGGGGATTTATATATATATATTTTAAAGATTTTATTTATTTATTTGACAGAGAGAGACATAGTGAGAGAGGGAACACAAGCAGGGGGAGTGGGAGAGGGAGAAGCAGGCTTCCTGCCGAGCAGGGAGCCCAATGCGGGGCTTGATCCCAGGACCCTGGGATCATGACCTGAGCCAAAGGTAGACGCTTAACGACTGAGCCACCCAGGCGCCCCGGGGATTTATATTTTAAAAGATAAAGTCATTTCAGATGAAGAGTAATGTGAATTTTATAGCTGGTGGCTGCTTAAAATTTATATGTTTCTAATAGAATGTTTTGCTTATGGGGGGAAATTCTTCAAGGTTATTTCTTTTGCCATTTCTTACCTTCCTTAGTCTGGCTTCTCTTGCATTTTGGAATCCTTCTACTATCACAGGTAACTGCAGTGTGGCATCACACCTTAATGCCTGGACTGGGCCTTTTCTGACACTATGTGGAAGCCGATTTTGATATTCAAGTCATCCTACACATGTTTTTTTAAAACCTGACGATGTTCCCAATGGCATGTTCACATTTTTCTCTGAAAAGAAAAGGATGTAAAAGGGTGTACTTTACTAACAGTGCAATGCTATAAAAATATTAACGTTTTGGAACTAATAATTGTATTCTCCAATTAGTAATGCAGACTAAGGGACATTCACTCATAGTTCTACTTCTCTAAATGTTCTTGATTGTGCCTAGTAACTAGCTGTTTCATTCTTTCTTGCTGCCAACTACCTGAACATTGTATTCTAAAGGTCAGTGGTTACCTACTCATTGTATTTTAAAGGCATACTCACAGCAAGTAGTCCCCTAAGCAAGTCCGGCAGTTCCACATTCCCATTTAGTCTTGAATCTTGCAGCTGTTGAATCATGATTGAGCAATGATTTTTTCCTTCCTGAAAACTATTTTATATTACCAGTTTTAAAAGACCAAATGACTGATCTCTTGCTTAAAATATTTCGGAAGACAATGGGTGAAGGACATGAAAATCACATGCAGAAGTGCCTGGAGTTGAGATATTTAGCACTTTATATCTCTGTGAGGACCAATGAAAATAGCTGTTTGCATACTCCTTTAGGTCTTACCCAAACTAGGGGAGGCATCAGATACAGTAGTCAATGAACAAGACACACACAGTCCCCATTCTTCAAAGCTCAGATAAGAAGGCAGTGAGACAGCATTAGACAACTAATTACATAACTAATTTTTTAATGCAATTTTTCATCTTAATATTGTATGCCTAAACAAACTTCAAGACACTAGAAGTTTTTCTAATAAGAAATCAGATCAATTTTATGGTCCTCCAGGACAGGGACCTTTAAAAATCAACCTTTAAAGCTCGATTTCACTTTTTTAAAAATGTACATATTTAAGTGTATTTATTTTGTACACTTAAATGTGTACATGTTTAAGTGTATTTTGATGAGTTTGGACAAGTGTATAACCATGCCCATATGTAAGTATATATCTCAGTTTATGTACATCTAAGTATATATGTGTACATATATTAAATGTATACATATATTATATGTAGGTGTTTCCATATATACATGTATGTATATATACGGGTATACACACATACACCCACACACCCATATAATCATCAATTCATCAAGATTTAAGATATCTATATCCCAAAAAGGGTACCTTTGTGCTTTTTCCCAGTACAACCCACAACTTTCCCCAGGACACTGGATTTGTCTTTCCTAGAGTTTTAGATAAATGATATCATACAACATATTGTTCCTGAGATTTCACACATGTTTTTGTGTGTGTCAGTGTTTTCCTTATTATTGCTGATTAGTATTCTATTTTCTGGATGAGTGTTCTATTTTATGTAGTGTGTATATATATATATATATATATGTTCTATTTTATTTAGTATATATATATATATATATACACACACACACACACACATACACAATTTGTTTATTCATTTATCTGTTGATTGACATTTGAGGGTTTTTTTCCAGTTTAGAACAATTATGAATATAGGTACTCTAAATGTTAATGTGTAAGTCTTTGCATGGATGTGGCTTTGATTTTTCTTGAGAATATAGGAAGTGGAATCACTGGATGGATAAGATGGGAAGCAAATATTTAACTTTATAAAAAACTGTCAAATTGTTTTCCAAAATGGTTTTCTCTTTTTACATTGTCACCAGCAGTGCTTGAGGGTTCCAACTGCTCTAGGTCTTTGCCAACACTAAGTATGGGGAAGTGTAGTATTATTGTGGCCAGAAGTGGAGATGGGAAAAAGTAGACTGTAATCTCCACTCTTCTCCTGGTGAAAATAATCTTCTTAACATACTATTTTCATTCCTCTGCTCACCCAGGGAATAGCGTATATAGACCCAGAAGCTATGTCTTGTTCTGAGTAAGGTAAGGAGTTTTGCTAAGCGGTTGGTAGAGGAAGAAGAAGTAAAGAGAGAGACAGAGCAATAGAGAGACAGAGAGATAGAGAGACAGAGAGAGCAGACAGGAAGAGGGTGATGTGGAAGTAGGCCAGGGTTATATTGTGAAGATTTGGATATTACTGTTATATTATTGAACATCAAAGGTAAATGAGGCTATTTTTAATAAGGAGGGCGTGTGTCAACATCAGGATTATGTTTTAGATTTATGTTTTAGAAAGATGATCCTGATGAGCATATGGTTGGTTGTATGTGTACGGTAAGGGGGAGGGGAGTGGTAAGCTTCATGGCTCTAAGTCCATAGCTTTCCCCCGCCCTTCTCTCTATTCCTTAGAAATTCCACTAGCCTATTGACTGCATCCATCATCTTTGGGTTAATGACTTAGAAAGCTCTAGGCTTTCTCTCTTACTTATTCTATATATTCCCAATCACCTCCTGGCATAATCTCTTGAATGCTCTAACTTTACCTCAAACCCAATATATCAAAAAGGATAACATCCAAAGTCACCATTTCTGTTCACCCTCATTCAAGTCTGTTTCCTTCACTGTTCTTCCAGTGCCTAAGCAAGAAATCTTGGAATTGTGTTGACTTCTCTTTCTTATCTTTTACTATTCATGAAGTTTGATATATTTTTTTTTCTTTTAAGAATGTCTCTTGGATTTGGTTCTTTCCCATCTCACGTCCACATTTTTATCACCGTAACTGGCATTTCTGTACCGCTCTCCTACTTTGGGTTTTCTTCTTCACCAATCACTCCTCTGAATCCTTTCCACTTCTGCCAGATAAATCGGACATCGCATTTGCTTCCTGTCACTCTTCTGAAAGGAAAAGAATCTAGCCCTTGCTGAGGACACTCCGGTGGTCACTTTCACACATTATTTCGTTTAATTCTGTGAAGTAAGCCTCATTAACCTCATTTTGTAGTCCACAGAAACTAAGCTCCCAACAGAAATAGAACAGGAATTTGTGCCTCGTTCTGATTCCAGAGCCCTTAACCTTCCTTCTGCTCTCCTCTGCAAAACCTGCAATGGGTCCCTTTACTCAGCAACTTTAAGTCCCAAGCCTTCTGGTCTTCAAAGCCCTACAAAATCTCCTCCCTTCCCTCAGATCATATCCCCCACCTTCAATCTACCCCTCCAGCTGAACTCTTATATTTTCCAGTGTTCTAAAATAAGTTCTTTCGCTTCCGGTCAGGTCTGTTGTTACAAAGACTGAAGCTCACCATGCAGTTTTGCCCCTGTGTCTTTTCACATAACAGAAGAAATGTGTTTTCTTTCTTTCTTTTTTTAATTTAAAGACTTTATTTATTTGAGATAGAGAGAGAGAGTGAGCACATGCAGGTTAAGGGGCAGAGGGAGAAGTAGGCTCTCCGCTGAGCAAAGAGCCCGATGTAGAACTCAATCCCGGGACTCCAGGATCATGACCTGAGCCGAAGGCAGACGTTTAACCGACTGAGCCACCCAGGTGCCCCTGAGAAATGTTTCTCAAATAACATTTCTCCCCTGGAATCATCTCATTTTTGCCCAGACGACATTTAGACAACATTGTCCATCTCTGATTCTCACACTGTCCCAAACTGAAGTTGGCCCAAACAATTATAAATCCTCATCAACCTTTATATTAGGGGATAAATTTAAGAAGAGTAAGTATAGAACGTAAAGAGACACATTTCTTTTTTTTTTAATTTTTAAAAAAGATTTTATTTATTTGTTTGAGAGAAAGAGAGAGCGAGCACAAGCAGGGGGAGCGGCAGGCAGAGGGGGAAGCAGGCTTCTGGCTGAGCAGGGAGCCCGATGCAGGGCTTGATCCCAGGACCCTGGGATCATGACCTGAGCTGAACGCAGACACTTAACTGACTGAGCCACCCAGGTGCCCCAAGAGACACATTTCTGAAAAACAGAATTTAGCCCAAGTTTTCAGTTTGGGAAATTAATAGGAAAAAAAAGTATTACAGCATTAAGATTTAGAAACATTTATTTTACAGCAAAAATTAAGAAAGACAGAGACCATTGTCCTTGTTCAAATTCCTGTCTGTCAAATTTCTGTCTTCCTGAATGGGCTATGTGTGTAGGTACAAATGGCCTGAGTATGGCAGGAATCAGCTGTACCATAGAGTGTTAGTGGGAGTGGAATATTCCAAAGAGAAACAGAAAGGGAAAAATAAACTTGTTTTCCTGTTTCCTAGTCAACATTGGCTCCCAGAGAGCAGCAGAAAATGGAAAGTTTGTGGAGAAAAGAAAGTTGGCCTATAACACCTTATTAACACTTTCCTAATACCTTATTTTTATCTTTGGGTAAACTCACTGCCGGAAGTCCTGGAGATTCCTGTATGTTTCAAATTAAGAATTTCAGATTTCTGAGCAATAATTCTTGGGACTACACAGATAGCATTGTTTAATTAGAAACTCAGATATGCATATGAAAAAGGAGGACATTTGGGTTAAGTGAGAGGTAAAGGCTGAAGAGAAGATAAAGTGAGCTTGAGCATCCCTAAGGAACTCTTTGCATGGGGAAGTTTTTAGAGAGCCTCCCAAGAATTGGGCAGGAATCTCTAGAGCACTCATTATGGATGCCGGACAAAAAAGCCACTTTATAGAAGGTGACAATGACAGCAAAAATCCTTGTAATGAACCATCTTCCTCTTGTCACAAATGTAGGATCCTTGAGGGCTGGGACTGTGTCTAATTTGTCTTTCTCTCTCAGTACCTAGAGCCACCCTTGGCATGTCATAGGCCCACAGAATGGCCAAACAGGATTGTGAATAAGACAGACAAGGATTTAAATCCCTGCTCTGTACCACCTCACACCTGTCAGAATGGCTAAAATTAACAAACAGCAGGTGTTGGCGAGGATGTGGAGAAAGGGGAACCCTCTTGAACTGTTGGTGGGAATGCGAACTGGTGCAGCCACTCTAGAGAACAGTATGAAGGTTCCTTAAAATTGTAAAACTAGAACTACCCTACGACACAGCAATTGTGCACTACTAGGTATTTGGGCAAAGGATACACAAATACAGATTTGAAGGGATACATGCACTCTGATGTTTATAGCAGCATTATCACCAATAACCAAACTATGGAGAGAGCCCAAATGTCCATCGATTGATGAATGGATAAAGAAGATATGGGGTGTGTGTGTGTGTGTACTGGAATATTACTCAGCCATCAAAACCCCCAAAGTCTTGCCATTTGCAACGACGTAGGGTGTATTATGCTAAGTGAAATAAGTCAGTCAGAGAAAGACAAATACCATATGATCTCACTCATATGTGGAATTTAAGGAAGAAAACAGATGAACATATGGGAAGGGGAAAAAGAGAAAAAGGAGAGAGGGAGATTCTTAACAATAGAGAACCCACTGAGGGTTGATGGAGGGAGGTGGGCTGGGTGTTGTATGTGAGTGATGAATTACTGAATGTACTTCAGAAACCAACATTGCACTATATGTTAACTACCTAAAATTTAAATTGAAAAATAGGAAATAAATAAATCCCTGCTCTAATTAGCCAGCTTTGTTGCCTGTTATTTATTTATTTAAAATTCTTTATTTAAATTGAATTTAGTTAACATATACTATATTATTAGTTTCAGGGGTAGAATTTAGTGATTCATCAGTTGCATATAACACCCAGTGCTCATTACATCAAGTGCCCTCCTTAATGCCCATCACCAGTTACCCCTTCCCCCTACCCACTTCCCCTCCAGCAACCCTCAGTTTCCTAGAGTTCAGCATCTCTTATGGTTTGCTCCTCTCTCTATTTTCATCTTATTTTTTTTTCCCTCCCTTCCCCTATGTTCATCTGTTTTATGTTCGCTGTTATTTAATTACCTTAAGCCTCAATTTTCTTATCTGTAGAATGGAGATAATTATACTGCCTTACATCATAGAGTTGTTGTGAGAGTTAAAAGAGTTAATGGCAATAAAGAATTTGGCAATATGCTTGGCACATAAATTCTCAATAAAAAAGAGCCTTTATTATTTTTATTGGTAGTTTATAAAATGGTTTGTTAAGCTGACCTCAGTTAATTGCTTAAAGTATCCTCAGTGATGTTTAAATTTTACTTGAATATTTTATAAAATAGAACCTCATCCAATGAGGCTATGGATTGCTCCTTACCCTATTGCCTGTAGGATAAGATGAAAGTAATGGCATAGTTTTAGTTGTGAACTGTGGAAATGCGCCAGAGGACCTGGGGATATTGCCTTGTATTCACCTATATAAGTAATGTTGGCCCACACTGAAATCATTTTTATCCCCAAATGGAAGTCTGTTATAAAGACAAGTCCTACCTATAGAAACACTGTTTCACTGATAATTTATGGATAATATTAAATGCTTTCTAAGTTGTTGAGTAGAATGCTGAGGTGTGAGACACTAAGTTAAAATTAACTCAATACTGTTCATTGTGAGGTACTTATGGAACTCAACAATAACTTTTAGAGTTAAAATTCTAAAAGTCAATAAATATTTATGTCTGCTATACATAGAGTATAGTATTCAGTTCTATAAGGCAATACAAGATAAGCAAGATGGAGTTACTTCCCTAGAGGTCCTGTGGTCTAAAGTAGGAAATTGGGTATCTGCATGAAATGACAAAAAATGGTGAAAAGGCTTGTTGATTCAACCAAAGCAGTTTTAGTGCCCAGCTTTTTTAAAGGGGAGCAAGTTATATATCTTATAAGCCAGTCAGGTTAATTTTGATACCTTTAAAGATTCTGTGCTAGATGAAATCATTGAATAATCAATTAGTCACCACATAGGAGAGCATGAAGCACTGAGTAGTCACTATCTTGGCTTTGCAAAGAGCAAATTGTACCAAATCGATCTAATTTCCTTCTTCAAGAGATTGACAGTTTATTCAGACATTTAGGAAGCAGGGTATGTAATTTATCTGAACTTCAGAAAGGATTTTGATACAGTCACACATGACATTTTAGCACTAACTCAAAGGATGTGGTCCAGTGCAGACCATATTCCTGTAGGAAGGGGTCCACTTCTCTAACAAGTCACAGCTGAAAATGGTTACTGAGGGCTAGGTGTCAACAATGAATCTTATTCTTTTTTTTTTTTTTTTAGGATTTTATTTATTTATTTTAGAGAGAGAGTGTGTGTATGCGAGCAGGGGGAGGGACGGGGGAGAAGGAGAGAGAGAATCTCAAGCAGACTCCATGCTGAGTGCAGAGCCCAAGGTGGGGCTCGATCTCACAACCCTGAGAACATGACCTGAGCGAAATCATGAGTTGGACGTTTAATGGACTGAGCCACCCAGATGCCCCAACAGTGAATCTTGTTCTATAAATGCGTATCCTAATGCTGGAGTTATTCTGAATGTCTGTCTCTGTCATGGATAAATAATTGAAAATAAACTCACATGTTGGTTGATGAAAGCCATGATACAAGGACTTGGGAAGATTGTTACAGTGTAAATGAAATGGTCTTAAACCATAAAAATGGATCATTATAGACTCTGTGAAGGGCAATGGTACCAAGTTCATAACAACATGCTGTTGTGATCATGAGCAATATTAAAGATAGATACAAGGTGGAAGCGGCTTGGCCATAAATATGACAAAGAAAGACGTGGTAGCCAATAGTGGAACCTGATCCATGTAGTGCTGAGCAAGTCTGTGTTACTTTTTTTTTTTTTTTAAAGATTTTATTTATTTATTTGACAGAGAGAGAGATAGCGAGAGCAGGAACACAAGCAGGGGGAGTGGGAGAGCGAGAAGCAGGCTTCCTGCCGAGCAGGGAGCCCGATGTGGGACTCGATCCCAGGACCCTGGGATCATGACCTGAGCCAAAGGTAGACACTTAACGACTGAGCCACCCAGGCACCCTGTGTTACTCTTTATAAGCAACACATAATTTTAGAGTGTGTAAAAAGGAATGTGATTTACAAGTAGGAGAAGCCTAGAAGTCATTACTCTGCAATAGTCCATTTTAATCACAACTCTCAGACTATTCTAATCTTACACTGCAGGGAAGCTAGAGGGTCCAGAAAAAAACCTTTTAGATATGTAAGATGATGAATGGATATGTCTTTAAAGTTCAGACTAGAGAAGAGTGGCCACTCTTCAAATTGTACAGATATATCATTTCATCTCATAATCATTTGTTGAGTAGCAGCAGATAGATGTCATTGTTAGGATTTATCATGTCAGTTTATGGAGCAGTTTTTTGTTTTCATTTTCACAGGGGAGAATATAAAACAAATGAGCTTAAATGTAGCAAGAGTTTGGTTAGGTAAAGGAAGAACTCTTTTCCTGTTGAGGTCATTAAACACTAAAGCATGTCATCAAAGAGTTTCTGAAATATTTTTTCTTGAAAACTATTCGAAAACAGAATAGACAGCCTTCTATGTAAGGTGGCGCAGGTGTTGAAGGCTCTGGTTTAGTCCAGTGGTTCCAAAATCTGACAGTGTCAGGATCGCTTGGTTAGAATTTTTTGTAAAATAGCTTTCTCGAAGTATAATTGACCTACTATAAATTGCATGTATTTCAAGTATATAACTGGGTAAGTTTTGACTTAAGTATATACCCATGAAACTATTACCACCCTCAAGATAATGAACCTATTCATTACCCCCAAGAGACTTCCCAGGCTCCCTTGTAGTTCTTCCTCCCATCCCTTTCTAGACAAACATTATATGTTCTCTGACACTAGAAAATTATATTTTCTCAAATTTTATGTAGATAGAATCAAATGAGTTGTACTCTTTTTCATCTGGCTTCTCTCATTTAGCATATTGGTTTTGAGCTTTATCCATGTTGTAATGTGTTTCAGTAGTTCTTTCCTCTTTTTATTGCTGAGTAGTAGTCCATTGTATGGAGATATACAGTTTGTTTATCTATCTATTGATGGACATGTGGGTTGTTTCCAGTTTTTAGTTATTATAAATAAAGCTGTCATGAACATTTATGCACAAGCTTTTATATAGACATACACTCTCATTTCTCTAGGGTAAATACTTAAGAGTAGAATGGTTGGATCATTATGGTAGGTATACGTTTAACTTTTGGGGAAGCTACCAAATTATTTTCCAAAGTGGTGGCTCCATTTTACACTCCCGTCAGCACTTGTGGGAGAGTTCTGCTGATACTTGATATGATGAGTCTCTTTAATTTTAGACATTCTAATAGGTTTATTTTAAAGTAAACCTCCCCAGTGACCAAAGATGTTGAGCATCTTTTCAAGCACTGATTTGCCATCTATGTATCTTCTTTGGAGAAGTGTCTGTTCAGTTTTTTTGCCCACTTTTTAATTTGGGCTTTTATTTTCTTACTGAGTTTTGGGAGTTGTCCTTTAGCAGATACATGATTTGCAAATATCTTCTCCCAATCTGTAGTTTGCCTTTTCGTTCTCTTAGCAGTGTCTCTCAAAGAAAGATGTTTTTCATTTTGATGTTTCATCCTTTTGGTGTTTCTTGTCTTTTTTTTTATGGATCATGCTTTGTGTTCATGTCTAGAAACTCTTTGCCTAACTCAAGGTCACAAATGTTTTCTCTTGTGTTTTCTTAAAGAAGTTTTATAGTTTAAGTTTTACAGTTAGGTCTATGATGCATTTTGAGTAATTTTTTGGTATATGATACAAGGTATGGATCAATGTTCTTATTTTATATATGGCTATCTAGTTGTTCTTGCGTTATTTGTTGAAAAGACTATACTTTTCCCACTGAGTTGTCATTGAACCTGTGTCAAAAATCAATTGTCCGTATATGTGTGGGTCTATTTCTGGATTTCCAGTTCAGTTCCATTGGTTTACTTGTTAAAAAGTATTCTGAGACCCAGTTTCCAATGGGTGTATGTTGGAGGGATTCCCCTCACACCACCAAGCAATGCTCAGGAGGCCAGCTGGGTGTACTATAATTCACCTCAGTTCTGACACTATTTACCTGGATTCTACAGGCTGAGGGCTCAGTTCCCACAAGGCCGCCCTCCACTTCAGATGCCAGTTGTAAGCCAAGGTTATTACCTTCTGATTGACTGGCTAGAAATCACAGGTCCCCACAACCCCTTCCTTGGGTTCAATTAATTTGCTAGAGTGGCTTATAGAACTCAGGAAATCTCTTTACTCTTTGGGTTACTGTTTTTTTATAAAAGGATATGATGAAGGATAAAGATAAACATCCAGAGATGCACAAGGCAAGGTATGCAGAAGGGCTTGGAGCTTCCATGCTCCCTGAGTGTGTCATTCTCTCCAAATCTCTACACCTTCACCAACCTAGAAGCTCTCTGAACCTGTCCTTTTGGGTTTTTATGGAGGCTTCATTACACAGGCATTATTGTTTTCAATCTTTGGCCATTGGTGAGTGATTCAACCTTCAGCCCCTTTCCTCTTCCCAGAAGTGGAGGTGTGGGATTGAAAGTTCCAACCCTCCAATCACTTGGTTGGTTCCCCTGGCAACCAGCCCCCATCCTTAGGTGATTTAGGGGCATTCCAAAAGTTACCTTATTAACATAACAAAAGAAACCTTAATCCCTCTTCACCACCTAGGAGATTCCAAGGGTGTTAGAAGCTCTGTGCTAGAAACTAGGATGAAGATCAAATATGTATTTCTTATTATAAATCATAATATCACACTTGTCCATCTTTACACTGAAACCATGCTCTTTTGATTGCTTTATCATTATAGTTAAGTCTCAAAATCAGGTAATCTTAGTCTTCCAATTTAGATCTTCTTTTTCAAAGATGTTTTGGTTATTCTAGGTCTTTTCCATTTCCATATGAATTTTAGAATCAGCTTGTCAATTTTTATTTGGCAAGATTTTCATTGAGATTGCATTGAATCAGTAGATCAGTTTGGGGAGAATAGACAAGAGCATTAAGGCTTCTAACCCATGAACATGGTATCTCTCTCCATTAATTTAAATTTTAAGTTTCTGTCAACAATGTTTTGTGATTTTCAGTGTACTGGTCTTGTGCATCTTTTGTCAGGTTTATCTCTAAGAATTTTGTATTTTTCAATGCTATTGTAAAATTTATCTAAAATTTTTAAACTTCCAATAGTTTGTTGCTAGTATGTAGAAATACAGTTGACTTTGTGCATTGACCTTATATCCTGCAACCTTACTAAGTTTATTAGTTCTATTAGCTTTTCTTTTTTTGTAGATTCGTAGAATGTTCTACATAGACAATCATGCTGTGTGCTAATAATGACAGTTTTACTTATTCTTTTCCCATCTGGATATCTTTTATTTCTTTTTCTTGCCATTCTGCACTGGCTAGAACCTCTACTATAGTGTTAAATAGAAGTCATAACAGGGGATATATATATTTGTGAGAGATATTGGGCTTGTGAGTTTTCTCATAATGTCTTTGTCTGGTTTTTGTATCAGGGTAATGTCCTCATAAAGTGAGTTGGACAGTATTCTTCCTTTTCAATTTTCTGAAAGAATTTGAGAAGAATTGGTATTATTTTCTCCTTCACTGTTTGGTAGAATTCACCAGTGAAGCCAGCTGCGCCTACTGAATCTCATTTGGTGGGTGAGCTTAGAAATTTGTTTGTATCAAGCTCCGCATCCGATTCTGTGGTATATTCACTGATTGGATAAAATGTGATTTCTTAAAGTCCAATCCAGTCATCAAGCAGCCAGGGAAGTGGCAGTTCTCAAGAGGCAACAGGGTCATGATCAACCTGTAAGTTTCAGCTTTGACCTGTGTTTCTGTCATCACAAACCTGCATCACTGAACTCTGGAACTTTCTCCCCCAAAAAATCCCATGGAGAAAACTCTGTCAGGAGGTCATTCTGACAGAATTATAAGAATTGTAACAAGTCTAAAATTTACTTGGTAATTAGGATCATGTGTATAGATTCCTTTCTATTTCATAGCCAGTAGAAAATTGAACATATGCTCCAATCTGCCATGAAATCAAACTTTTTAGAGAAAGTTATATTTTTATAAGGAAAATATGTTGTCCCATATTACTGATTAGATCTCTGCTCTGATAAAGCTTGGGATGATTAAAATCCTTTTCAATAATTGTGAAATTTCTCCTGATAAAACTCAGAGGTTGTTTATTACATAATAAATTCAACTTAGTTGTGTTCTCTTCTGGAGAATAGCTCTCTGTCTAGGGGTGTCAGTATTGCAATTCCCTAAATACCTGTTAATTGGTTGGTTGATTTATCTGTACTATATTTGATGAACTGAGGTGTGACTGTCTTCACAAAGGTTCAACTTTCACACAGACTAGTTAACTATCTTTGTAACTAAGTTTTCATCCCAGGAAGTTGGTACCAATTTGTGAATAATAGGTTTCCATTGACGACATACTTACATACAAACATCTTGTTTAACCAAATATAGATTCCTCAAAAAAATTGAATGGCCATAATCCTTTGCAGTGAATCTATAATCAATAATATTTACCAGCCAGTGATATCACCATTTTATAGAGGAAACATGCCACTTTCTGGGCTCTTTTTTTTTAAGTTTTTATTTAAATTCCAGTTAGTTAACATACAGTGTAATATTAGTTTCAGGTGTACAATATAGTGATTCAACACTTGCATACAATACCTAGTGCTCATCACAAACAAGTGCACTCCTTAATCCCCATCACTTATTTAACCCATCCCCTCACCACCTGCCTCCTCTCTGGTAACCATCAGTTTGTTCTCTATCGTTAAGAGTCTGTTTCTTGGTTTGACTCTCTCTCTCTCTCTTTTTCTCCCTTTGCTCATTTGTTGTTGTTGTTTTTTTTTTAAAGATTTTATTTATTTATTTGACAGAGACAGCGAGAGAGAGAACACAAGCAGGGGGAGTGCGAGAGGGAGAAGCAGGCCTCCCGCAGAGCAGGGAGCCCGATGCGGGGCTCGATCCCAGGACCCTGGGATCAAGACCCGAGCTGAAGGCAGACGCTTAATGACTGAGCCACCCAGGCGCCCCTGCTCATTTGTTTTGTTTCTTAAATTCCACATATGAGTGAAATCGTGTGGTATTTGTCTTTGTCTGACTGACTTATTTCACTTAGCATAATACTCTCTAGCTCCATCCATGTTGTTGCCATTCTTTTTGATGGCTGAGTAATATTCCGTGTGTGTGTGTGTGTGTGTGTGTGTGTGTGTACCATATCTTCTTTATCCATTCATCAGTCGATGGATGCTTGGGCTGTTTCCATGATTTGGCTGTTGTAGATAATGCTGCTGTAAACATCAGGATGCATGTATGCCTTTGAATTAGCATTTTTTTATTCTTTGGGTATCTGTGTTCTTTTTTAATCCTAATTTATGTTCCAGTAAGAAGTGGAAACATGATATTATTTGGTAGATGGTGTTTAAGTGTATATATTATAATCCCTCAGTAGTTCTTAACCCTTTTTATTCCATGGGCCCCTTTGATATCAGATGATGCTTATGGATCCTTTCTCAAAATAATGTTGCAAATGTATTTATAAAATTATAGGAATACAAAAGAAACCAATTACATTGAAATACAGTTATCAAAATATGTTTAAAACACAATTGTGATATAGTAATATATGTGCTTCCTTATTATGCAATAAAATAATAAGATCTAGTTGCAGCTCTAATAACTATTGTAATTTTTCATTAAGAATGAGCTACTAAATGGCATTTTGAAATAACTGCAACAACTATAATGTCATATGAAAATATCATTGTTCACAGCCTACATTTGTAATTGAAGGAAATGCTAAATTTCAGTTAGTTGGTAAAAAAAGACGGACTTTTTTTCCTTCCAAGTTCATGGACTCCCTGAATTCACTCCATGAATCTTAAGAACCCCTGCTTACTTTCTGTTCATTTTTAATGAAAACTTAGTTTGAATCATAAAAACCAAGTTGTGCAAAAAATAAATTATGAAGGAATATGGGAGGAAAAAAATGAAGGTCCGGTATCCTTGTGGAATTGGTTGAAAGTCTTTCTTCAACATTTTGATATACATTTTTTTTCTCTTTTTTTTT
>NC_138378.1:55187304-55242639 GCF_054177405.1 Leptonychotes weddellii
AATGAACAGCCTGACAAGTATGGCTTAATCATACAGCACTTTTAATCTGTGAAGCCTATTTAGAATGTTAGCACAAAATAGAAATATAATGATATAAAGGAGAGAATTCCATACCATAATGAAATCTCAGCTCAGAAGAACTTAATGACAGCAAGCTTGGGACCCTTAAAATCAGAAGTCCTTTGGGTCTTGGTTTTAGAAACTTACTTGTTGAAGGCTCTGGATGGTGAGGTAGTGGTGAGAGAGGATATAAGAAAACAAAAAGAAGGAACAGATAAAGTCATGTTTTCCAAATATGGGGTTCAGAATAATTGCATCCTATTACAGGTGTTCAGTACATATGCCAAACCTCGTATTTGCAAGTTGCTAACTGGCATTGAATGATTAGATTGAGTAATTGCGCATGTCGGTAAAAAGCCATAATTACCTAAGAAAAATGTATGCCTTTTGTCTGGGTAGGGTTCACCCATTTAGCATGATTTTTAAATTTTGATCAGCTAAAAATCTGCTAGCAATGTAGAGAGTAAAGTTCTATATTTTCTGTGGATCCTGACACATGTGGGTTCTTGATCATTGTTTACTAAACAATTAGCTTTTTAAATATGAAATGGGAAAATACTTAAAACTGGTGAGAACTGCCTAGCTATGACAAGCTTTGATACTTTGTTGGAAATTTCTGCTTTTCTCCAACATTGTGACAATAACTCATAGTTTATTTACAAATGGAAGGTAATACTGCATTAATACCTGGCAGCTCTCAAAGCTAGATTATATCTGTCCTTGTGTGAAGAACTCCAATAACACTATTGTAAAATATTTTCTTCTGACCATCTGGCAGTTCTTCAGAACCCATCTCTCTCAACCTTTATAGCTACTGCACTAGTTACAGCTAATCCTTTCAATGAATGAGCTGGAAAATGTAGGTACATCAATATCATATCCTTTTAGAGCCCATTTAATCCATGCCCTATTATTATTTCGTTTAATAGGGCCATTATCTTCTGTGGAAATGAAAAGTAATTTGTCAGAATCATTTCTAAAAATTTAAAGATCAATCTATGTAAATTTTTTTAAATAAAAGAAACCATAGATTTTTTTCTTTTTCTTTTTTTTTTTAAAGAATCTCAAACACACTCATTAAAAATCTCAGAAATGGGAATCTAGGGCTTAGGTTCCAAACACGTTTTAGGTCTTATTTTTCAATCTGGGTTCTAAAATATCTAGTCTAATAATTCAGCTTGGGTTGGATTGATAGTATTCCTGAGTAAGAGTTTATATTATATAGAGGGTGGCGTTGATACTTCAGCAAGGTCAATAAAACAATTTGTATGTTTCTCTTATTGTTTGCTTTAAGAAGCTAGAAAGAGATTCATTCCAGTATGGAAATTTTACGAATTTTCCTTCCAAACAATTTATTACTCTATGGACTTTGGTTTTTAAATACCTTATTTTGTGATTTATGAATAAGCGTCATGGGAAGTGTCCAGTGTTCTCATTTTAACCAAGATTTTACTTCATGAAAAACCCATGTTGGTTGAAGAATTTTGTTAGAAAGGCTGTTACTTATTTCCACATTCTGAAATGTACATTTATCATTGAATCAAAATGAAAAAAACTTTTTTTTTTTTCTCAGATTCAGAGTTTAGAACTGTGTTCACAATACCCTGTCCCGAGCTTCACCATTCCATACACATCCCCAACACCATGAGACCAAGTTTTTGACAGAAACCTCTCCCCTAGTGTTTTGCACTTTCATATTTAGGTACTTTAGCTTGGGCAAGATATTCTCCCTGTTGTTAGGTTAACACATGCACGCTAACACGCCCACACACGTTGGCAAACTCTCTCTGGGTTGATGGAATTGATTTGTTATTCCTGAGGTTTTTTTTGTTGTCAAAATTAATTCTTAAAATTTCCTTGGAGGGTGTTATGGTGACTTCTGGGAAATCTTTGTGTTTTTTTGTCAGCTGGGGATTAAAACTGCCAAGTGTTTAGATTCCTGCCTTTATGTGTGCTTTGGCTAACAAGTTTTCGCAAACTCTCAAGATTAGAGTCCCTCAAACTCCTTTGTTGATACTGTCTTTTCTTCTTCTAATTACTGGGTTTCTGTCATAGCCTAAGTTTAAGGAGGGAATAGTATACATCTCCAAATTAATTATAACATCTGGCTGTATTTTGACACCCTTAGACTGAATATAAATATCAGCCATGCTTTAAAAAAAAGTCATAAAACTGGAAGAAATCTCAAGAGGTCACTTACATAATTTCCTTTCTTAGAAACTACATTTCCAGAAGGAGGAAATCTATAGTTTCTGTTCTAGTGTATAGTTACATCTAGTATCAAACATTTCAATATATCTAAACAAACTCTTTCTTATTGTTCTCTAAACTCCATTCCCCATATTTCATTTTCTCCCATTTTAAAATATTGAACACTTGTAGTTTTACAAAATTTCTTTTTAAAACCAGAGGATTTAAACTTACTATTAAAGAGTTTCCCCATTCTCTTAATTACTTTTTAATTTTTCTTAATTAAGTAGGACAGTTTGGAAAACACAAAAGCTAAAAGAAAAAAAAAACATAATCCCATGTCCAGAGATAATAACTTAATGTATGTCCTTTGGTTCTTTATTTCTATATCTATACTTTTTAATTTGTGTTTTACAAAAGTGATATATTGCACATACTGTTTTGTACTTTGATTTTCAAAGATTTATTGGTTGGTTTTGATAACAAACATTCTTCCACCCTATTATTTTTAATGAGTACCTAGTATTGCAAAGTGTGAATGCACCACATGATCCAACCTGTTTTCCCAACAATTTTATTAAGAAAACAAACTACAGAAATGTTGAAATAATTTTTACAGTGAACAGACATATACCCACCACTTAGATTCTACAACTAACATTTTATTATAATATTTGCTTTATCACATATCAGCCGAACTAGCCCTCTCTGTACCTATCAAGCCATCTTGTATTTTTACGTATTTCAGAGTAAGTTGTAGATGTTAGAATATTCCTCCCCCTCCAAGTACTTGTGCATCCTTAACCAGAGTTCAATATTTATGTGCCCAACCTGTATTTTTTCTTTTTTATTAAGTTTTAAAATTTTAATTCAGTATAGTTAACATACAGTGTTGTATTAGTTTCAAGTGTAAAATATAGTGATTCAGCAATTCTATACATTACTCAGTGCTCATCATGATAAGTGCACTCCTTAATTCCTATCACCTATTTCATCCATCCCCCACCCACCTCCTCTTTGGTAACCATCAGTTTGTTCTCTAAGAGTCCACTTCTTGGCTTGTCTCTCTCTCTTTTTTTCCCCTTTGCTCATTTGTTTTGTTTCTTAAATTCTACGTGTGAGTGAAATTGTATGGTATTTGTCTTTCTTTGACTTATTTTGCTTAGCATTATACTCTCTATATCCATCCATGTCATTGCAAATGGCAAATTTTTGTTATTTTTTTATGGCTGAATAATATTCAATTGTACATATATACCACATCTTCTTTATCCATTCATCTATTGATGGACACTTGGGCTGCTCCCATATCTTGGCTATTGTAAATAATGCTGCTATAAACTTAGGGGTGCATGTATCCCTTTGAATTAGTGTTTTTGTTTTTTTTGCATAAATACCCAGTAGTGCAATTACTACATCATACGATAGTTCTATTTTTAACTCTTTGAGGAACCTCCCCAACCTTTATTTTAAAAAAATTGTTTTACATTTAAATTGTTTTCCAATCTATTGGAAAAAATAATGTGTTTTTTAGTGTAATTGGATCGGCTTTATATTGCCTCATAACAAAATACCTCAAAACTTAGTGGCTTAACAACACTTTATTTGCTCATGGTTCTGTTATAGGTTGAGCTCAGCTGGGTGATTTTTCTGCTGGCCACACTGGGGATTATTCATGCCACCACAGTCATGTGGCAGCTCTGCTGAATCTTCTGGAGCAAGATGTCCTCACTTGATAAATCCCTAGAATTGGAGTTGCATTATATAAAGTTATACATACACATAGCCAAATTATCCTCATTAATTATTTAAAAAGTTTTTCTTCCCATAGGTTTTCTGCATGTTTTCAATTCAAAGTCATTTTAGTTCAGAATAACTTTTTGAGATGCTGGCTGGATTCCTTTTAATAAAGATATTGAATTAGGCATTAAGAACAATACAGGAGAAAGAAATGTAAGACATCGTCTTTGTTTTTCAGGAAATTATGATCTAGTTGGGAACACCAACACTTATAAAATAGTCAAGTTGAATTATAAGAACTTGTATGGTTGTCAAATTGCTTGCTTCTTCCCCTTTTCTGGAGGATAGACTGGGTTAACTACTTGACATCTAGTAAGTATTCAGTAAATAATTACTTAGCAACTACCACTGAATTTCAGAAAGGGGCAGAGTTAAAGTTGTCTAGACTGGGAGTTTTATTAAGGAGGTAGGACTTCATTTCGGCTTTGGGTTAGAGGTACAATTTAGATAGACTAAGGAAAAGTGTATAGATTCATGTATAGCATTGTTTTTTAAAATTTTATTTTATTTTATACTGTTCAAAAAACGTATGGTTAGAAATTACCTTCTTTATCATGAACACAAAACTATCCGCTGAAATATTTGCCACTGAGCTTATAAAAGGGATTGCTAAGGTGATTATTTCATAACCACGTTTAAATTTCTGACCATCCTTTATAATACAAAGTGTGCCAAGAAGGGAAACAACCAATTTTCCCAAATTCAGAAACTCATCTGCAGACCCCACATAGTAGAATTCATGGGACTATGTTTGGGGGATTTTGTAGGCAGAAGCACACCTATGAAAGCTCATCTAATTTTTTTTTACATTCACTAAAATAAAATACTAATTTCAGCACACTAAATACACATATTAAAATAGTTACAATGAGATTCTGAAGAATTAAAGCCATAAGCGTTTCAGGCTCTCCATCATCCTTGATTTCAACTCTATGCTTACAAATTCAATTTACGCTTGTTGCAGAGCATGCTTATACTAAAAGTTTTGTGGGTTTTTTTCCCTGAATGTCATTTGTTGATGGTCCAGCAAATTTTATGGTACAGAGTTGATGTCCACTGTCTAATTCCCACCATGGCCCCAGAAATAGAGAAAACTGGCCATATAATCTGTCTGTGACTCAATTTATTCAAATGGCCTGAATGAGCATACCTTTCCCCCCATTTCAGTGTGAGTGTTGCATTGCCCTAGTTTCAGACTAAGTGCCTTCAGCCCCTGATAAACTTGGCTTTCCAAGGCCTTCATATGCTGTCCCTCAGCTTCTTGTCCCCCACCCTCTCCCTCTCCAAGACATTCATGGTAATAATTCTCTTCTCCTCCACTTTATTTCCCTTTATTTTTCTATCCCTCAAATCCTTTTTTTCTTAATTATTTGTGGGATAGAGAGTCTAAAACTCTTGAGGATGAAAAAGCCATTGTTATGGTCTTTCCAAACTGGAGCATGTTCTCTTGAGTATACTTGGTGGTGGCCAATCTTCTTTCTTGAGGGGTGAGCTTTGTTTTGAAAACAGGTATAGGTTATTTACAATCAATATTGGCGATTTAACTGGATGGAATCACACTGAGTAATATGTCCTTCCACACGATACCTTTACATACACATGCAGGGATACAATCACACGTATATAAAGTAATGAGACTAAGATGTGGTCTATCACTGAAAAACTGTGGTTTCCTCAGGCAGCTGTTGCTGTTGTTCTGTTTGGTTAGGCACAGCACTTTAGAATTTTAAGAAGCCAAAAGTCAGAACTGAAAGAGGCTTATGGGCATTTATTTTAATACCCTGAGGAAACAAAGACACAGAAAGATGAAATGACTCATCTGAAGTCCCACGGTCAGTGATTCACAACTCTTCTTCCTTTATGAACATACATCTTACTTGTCCCAAGTTCCTAACGTGAGAGTGAGTTCTGATGGAATAGAGTCCTGTACATAGAGGTTCTTAAGAAATTTTGATGTTAATGATGGAAAATGACCACTTCTATGTACATAACTTCTTTAAAATATTCTTATTTGCTCCAAACTCTATTGATAGAATAATAATTAATAGGCAAATTTCCTTTTTAATTGGAAAAATATAAAAGGAAGTGAGATTTTTATATCATTCTTGATCATTTGAAGAATTTGAGGCTATCCTCAACTAAATAGTTCACATGAGTATTGTTCAAAATGAACTACTCCAGGAACATCAGTTAAATGTTTTTGTTTTTTATGAGTGTTTGGATCTACCTTTTCAAGCATATTAGAGAATCAGTCATCTACTACTTTCCAAAATTAGGACTTCTAAACTAGCCCTTAAAGTATTAGCCATTATCCCCACTACTATAATAAACTACGCATCTAAAATACCGGGTTTTGTAAAGTGATTTGGAACGGAAAACAGGTGAAGAAATGAGATGATAATACTCGATTGCTCAGAAAAACAAATTGGCTGAAAAAATTGCCTCTCAAAATGACAAATACCCTTTTCCATTTAAATAACCTGAAAGATCAGCTTCTCTACCATCTAGGGACTCAAACGGCCTTAGACGCCATGATTCTCACTCAGTGTTGGAAGAGACTGTGGAGTAATGGCACCCAAAGCCCATCCGCATACCACTACTAGCCTGTGACCAGCGGTCTGTGACGGCACTTTAGCCTCGGCAGTGAACTGAGGAGGGGGAAGCTGATGTGGTGAGCTTATCATAAAGCTAAAGAGACCCAGCTTTTTATTATTGAAATTTCATTTTTGAAATGGCAGTAATAATAGATCCTCACTCTTATTGTTTGTTTTTAGTTCTTGCAGTTATTATTTGTTTTCATAATGATCTTACTTAGCAAAGTTGGGAGCCCTAAACTTAAAAAAAAAAATTGTACCGTTCAGGAAATTATAAAAATCTGGGCTCCATTGCCTTGGAGGTCGTCCAGTTCAATTATCTACCCTTTCAGAAGATAAATAGGGGTGTCTGGGTGGCTCAGTCGGTTAAGCCACTGACTCTTGGTTTCGGCTTAGGTCATGATCTGGCGGTCGTGGGATCAAGCCCTGCCTTGGGCTCCAAGCTCAGTGCGGAGTCTGCTTCAGATTCTTCCCCACCCCCCACCCCTCCCTGCACGCTCTCTCTCTCTCTCTCAAATAAATAAATAAAATCTTAAAAAAAAAAAGAGAGAATATAAAGTGCCTGGTATAGAATTTCAATTATTTAACCAAAGTTGAATAAATTACTTAGAAGATGCTTAATATGACCTCACACACACACCCGCCCCACGTCCCCCAAGATCACTCTGCAAGACTGGTCTTCTATAGTTTATATTCAGTAGTTTATTACAACGGTTTCTAGGCAGTAATTTTTTTCCCTTTCCATTGTTGTGACCATCCTGAAGCTTTCGTTGAAGCTCAGCCTGCTTATATAGATTCTGAATTGTTCGTCAGTATTAGTAGCTCGTAATTGTGATGTGTCACGCAACACCTCTTACTGTTCTTATAACAGTTCTGTGGTTTTAAAGTTATTTTGGTGGCAGTTCCTTTATCATCAGAGGGAACATTTTGCCTCAATAGGAAATTCATTCTGTGCAGACAGGCTGCAAATTCCCATGACGTGGTAGGCTCATCTGTCAAAGAATATTTCTTATTCCCATTTACCTCTTTGATTACATTCAGAATGCCCCAGTAATGCTGATGAGATCATTCTGACTCTTAAGAACATTTTCCTCATGTTTTCCATCATTTCCAATAACATAAAAGGCTTAACTCCTAGCGGAAATGGTAGAGAAATCTCTGTTTTTCTCTTTGGAAGCTAATTTTGGGAAGGGAGGTTGATATATGAAGCTTTAAAAATATTTTTAAAATTAGCAGTACCCATGTTTATTTCTTAACTGAGCACCAAGTTGCTCTTGCATGTGTCACATTTGCATATCTTGTGGGTTCTAGCAGGGAACATAAAAGCTCCAGTGAGTTATACAAAAAAGATATTTTCTGCTTGTCAGTTCTACCTATAATGTATTGAAAGAACAGGAAATACTGTGAATTCTTGATACATTTTCTAGTGAAATGTGGTGTATTACGTGCCATAATGAGAACCAAAATAAGTAAACCCTTGGCTATAGTGATTTAAGAGCAGAGATCTATAATTGATGTAATTAGATGCCTAATTGACATTTTAAATGAAGTTGTATTTATGCATATGGAAGTAATTAAAATTTGAAAATTTCTGATTTTTATCCTCTATTCTCCAAATTCTAGTACTGTATATGGTTTTATTCTTAAAAATTTTTTATTATGAAAAATTTAAAAATCTGCAAGAGTAAAGACAATAATATAAATGAGCCCAGTATGCCCATCACTACTTCAATAATCACAGCTTGCAGATCGCGTTTCATTTATATCTCCATGCACCACTCTCTCCCCATGAGATTATATCAAATAAAATACCAGACATCATTTCATCCTGAAGTACTTTCATCCATAAATTTTATACCAAGAATACATCTAAAATGTTTTCTTTAATACCATCAAATACCAGGGTCAAGTTTCCCTCCCTCTTGATTATCTCATAATATATATATTATTTTACAGTTTGTTTGAATCTGGATCAAACTAGAGTCCACAAATTGTATTTGGCTAATGTTTTTCCTGAATCTGGGGTTTCCTCCGCTTCCTTTTTAAAAATTCTGCCAATCATTTATGAAAAGAATGGGGTCATTTGTCTTGTAGAATTCCCCATATTCTGGATTATTCTGATTGTACCTCCTTGGGGGTGTTGCCAACGGGTGCCCCTAAACTGTTAGTGTCAGTATTTTAAGATCATCTTCCATCTTTTGCTTGGAATTTTTAAATCTCAACACATCTTCATTTCTCTACTTCATTCAAGTAAAGTACCTTATTTTATTCAGTCCGGAAAGTCCAGTCCCCAAGTCTAACTTGTTCTTACCATACCAGTCAATCACATTTGCAGGTATTTTAAAAGAGAAAATTACATATAAAAAGAATGCTTTCCCACTTGTTCCTAGACCTTGAAAAAGAGAGATTAATCAACTTCAAAAATTTAGCTTATTCTTACTTGTAGGTGGCAGAGAGTTCCACTGAGGTGCACAAAGGCCATTTTAAGCCCTTTAGGTAAGAGTCTTTGTAAGTGACTCCTAATATGGCTATGAATTTTTCATTACCAAGTGCTTGTTGACCATTGTAATTTCATAGAATTCAGTTTCTGAAATTACAAAATTTTGTTCCAGTGGACTAATTCTCTTCTTTTCCTAAATGTTCTAATTTAGTGTTTCTCTGCTTGCTGGGGAGGAATGAGAGAGAAAGGGCTCATTTCCAGAAGGACGGATCTGAATTATCCATAAGGCTTTTAATGCCCCCTGGTCTTCCCTTCCCATCCCCCACCCCTGCAACGCGTGGGGACAGATGGGAGCTACGCTTGTGGTGAGCATGGCATCGTATGTAACCTTGCTGAATCACTGTGTTGTACACCTGAGACTAATGTAATGTAACATTGTGCATCAACTATACTCAAAAAAGAGAGAGAGAAAAGGCACACAGACATGAAAGTGTTAAATAAAAACAAAAGATAATATTTGATGATGCATTAAGATTTGGGATAAAAAAAAAAGTCTAGGAAACAGAATGAAACCAAGAATAAGGGCCAAAGCGTTTCTGAGGAAATTTGGGCCTCTTAGGAAATTAGGGGCTTCTTTGGGAGGTGCTAATTTTATCATGTGAAATAAAGTTGACGACAGTTCTCTAAAAGCTCTTAAGTTTCCTCCATATTTGTGATTCACATAAGAAAATTACCCAAATTACCAAAATCTACAGTTCCAGTGAACAAAAACTGTCAGTACAACCAAAATAATGTAACCCTTTCAATTAAACTGACAAGCTACACTTGCAACCTATTTGCTAAAAATAAATGAAACATCTCAAAGATTAAAAATAAGGTATGAGTAGTAAGCCTCAATTGTATTGTTATTTAAGTGAGGGTGGAAAAAAACAGTTCTTAACCTTTTTGTGTTAAGGACTGGAGAACTGATGAAAGCTATAGAGCCCTTTCTCCTGAAAATTACGTGCATTTACATCCAGAATTTTGCACATATTTCAGGGATCCGTGGATCCTTAGAAGCTGATCCATCAGTTCCATTTTTGAGAATCCTGACATTTAAGAATAAAACAGAACCAGACTCTCTGACCCCCCCTTCAAGTGATAAGAGGGCTAGTAGGCTTAAAGCTATGAACACTTAACAGATTGGGTCCAAGAAACAGTGCTGGTGGGCAAAGTAAAGAGAAGTGGCTTCATAAGGAGTAATCAGAGCAAAACAGAAGAGGGCAGGCTTAGTTAGGGAGGATGGTAGCCTGAGGATATTATCTGAGGCTGGGCTTTCATATGTTCCTGAAGGCATATTCCATGGTTAGGCTGAAACCACTTAAAGAGTATATACTTAGGTACTATAAAGAGAGTTTGAACTAATTTTGACAAAAATTAATAGTGAAAAACGAAGAAATTGCAAAGTAAGTTACATTATCCCTAGCAGATTTAATTTAAAAACTTGGATTCTGAAGGACCCCTTGAAGAGAGTTTAAATTCTTTTCGTTAGCTCATTAAACCTGAATAACTTTCAAATACACTGGATGCGATGCCTCAATAGTATCATATGTAATTTTAAACACCATTTATTTAACTTTGCATTAGAATTGTGTTTGAAATCTAACAGGAAGCTGTTTTCATTAAAATTATCAAAACTTGATGATGCTACACAAACAAAGAGAGTTAATTCATGGGAACGATTGCTTGGGAAATAGAAAACCAGCATGTGTTGCTGCTTTAAATGGGAATAGCTGTCAACAATTGATAGTTAAAAGTTTCCAGAAAATTTCTAATATCTCCCTGCTGATCAATAAAGATGGCATCACATTCATCACTTTAGTTGTCAGAAGTGATGCATTTATTGACTGAAGGCAGTACTTCCAAAAAGCATAGAGGAGAGTTACTTCGAGGACGTATTTATTGTGGAATTTTAATAGTAGTAATTTCCTCTTACTCTGAAAAGTATTAGAAGCATAAATACCTTCTCACTCTAAGGATCAAATAGGTTTTTAGTAATTGCACAGCTTTGGAAGTATGGTAGAATGCTTTGTTAGTTCCCATTATAATAAAGTCCATGAATGACAAATGGCTGACTTGCAAGTGGACCAGTCCACCAAAACATCAGTAACAACACGAGCCAAGTGTGGATGAAAGGTTGACTCAGGAGTTTCAAGTCAACATTAATTAAAGAATATGTTTATTGTGATCATGACAGGGCCTCAGAAGTGATATTACAACTCACTGAATGGATAACTAGTAAGACTATTTAAATTGTTGTTGAGCTTACTTTCCTCTCTCCACTTCCTCCCCTCACCCCACTGACTCGTTAACATCATTGGCTTTTAAAGCCTAAATCAAGATTTCTTTAGGGGCGCCCGGATGGCTCAGTTGGTTGTGTCTACCTTCGGCTGGGGTCATGATGGGTTGAGCCCTGCATCGGGTTCCCTGCTCAGTGGGGAGTCTGTCTCTCCCTCTCTCTCCGCCCCTCTCCCAGCTTGTACTCTCTCTATCTCTGTCAAATACATAAAATCTTTTTAAAAAAATTAAAAAAACATTTCTTTAAATATGAAAGGTCTTGGCCAATCTACTATGTCTGCTGCCTGCATACACATTTCTTTCACATACATTATGTGGCAGCGGGGGTAGTGGTGAAAAGGAAAAGATGGATGGGGATAAGGATAGAAAGAATCCACGGTTCTTTTAAATTTACGTGAGATTTCAGTGAGTCTGGGAGCAATATAAGATTTCTGTATTTCACATTATTTTGGTAACAGCAGTGTTACTGACATGAAATTTTAACTCATGCATTTGTTTCTTATTTGTATGATTAGTATTTGGGTGTCTGCTATATGCAGTGTGATCAGCAGTAGTACACAGCAGAACCAGCATACCTGTTGTTAAAATATTGAAATATTTCTGTATTAGTTAAGAGATAGCTCTACCCTCAGTGCCATACTTCACCTCCATGCTCCCAAAAGCCCAGACTCTCTTCCAGAAACCTCCAGATCTCCCTATAATCCAGTAAGTAAAAGGAAAATGAAAGGATGGCAGAGGGTCTTCAAGACCCTAAGCTAGTGTCAAGGCCGGCATCATTTTGATTGGCCAGAATCCCATGCTGCAACACTTGTTAAAATATTGAATATTTAAATCACCTTTGGTTATATGCAAAGCACTGTGCTCAACTCACCAGGGAATAAAAAGGTGAACAAGTCACATCTCCTAGTCTCAAGAAGCTCACAGATGCATCAGCACTGATAATTATAACAATGGCTGGTAGTTACTGAGCACTTACTAGAAGCCTAAGCACTGTTCTAAGCACGTTTCATATTTCATCTCATATCCTTAGGAGTTTCTTTTCCCTCTTTTTTTTTTTTTAAAGATTTTATTTATTTATTTGAGAGAGAGAGAATGAGAGAGAGAGCACATGAGAGGGGGGAGGGTAAGAGGGAGAAGCAGACTCTCTGCCGAGCAGGGAGCCCGATGCGGGACTCGATCCAGGGACTCAAGGATCATGACCTGAGCCAAAGGCAGTCGCCTAACCAACTGAGCCACCCAGGCGCCCCTCTTTTCCCTCTTACACAGATGAGAAACCTGAGGCGTAGAGGGATGAAGTCATTTTTCCAAGGTCATGCAAACAGTGAGTGGTGGGGCCATAATACATAGCAGGCAGTCTAAGGCCAGAGGGGAAAGAGCATGGGAAGGTGCATGCAGAGTTCTAATTTGTGCTGACCTTCCAGGCACATTCAAGATGCTGGAGATATACCAGAGAACAGAACAGATCAAACTCTCTGCCTTCATACAGCCTACATTCTTAGGAGCAAGATACACAGAAAATACATAAGATACAGAGTATAACAGATGGTGAAAAGTGCAGTGGAAAAAAAAAACAAAGCAGGGGACGTGGTGCGGTTTGCTGGAGTTGGGAGACATAGTCTACATTTTTAAACAGGGAGGTCGGGAATGGCTTCAGTGAGGAGATCGTTGAATAAAATGCTAAAGGCATGAAGGGAACAAGCCCTGTAACTCTCTAGAGTGAAAGAACTTTCCAGGCAGAAAGAATGCCAAATGAAAAGTCCCTGAGGTGAAAGACAGTGGCATGTTCATAGAACAGCAAACAGACCAAATGGCTGGTTGGAGTGAGTGAGAGACAATCGTAGCAGATGCATGATGTCAAAGAGAGAGGGGGAAATTGTTGGTGTGTGTGGAGTCAGACTGAGACATGATTCTGGAGAGGATGCAGAGACTGGATCAGAAAGGGCCTTGCAAACCATTGTAAGGCATTTGATTTCATCTTGATTGCAGTGGGGAACCGCTGAACTTGAAGCATGGTAGTGAGGGATCTGGCTGCCATATGGAGAATGGATTAGAGAGATGTAAGCCCAAAGTCAGAGAGACCATATGATCAGTAATCAAGGGGCAGAAATCAAAGTAAGAGATGATGAGCACCTGAACTAGGGCTGTGGCTGGTCAAGGGAATGGAGAAGAGTAGACAGATGGAGAGAGAATTAGAAGGAAAAGAATAGAACTTGGTGACTGCTTAGATGTGGAAACCAACGGGGAATGAAGACTCCAGGTAATTCCCAGGTTTCAGTGTTGGGTAGCTAGGTGGCTGAGGAGGCCATCCACTGAGAAAGAGGAAGTTTTGGGAGACATTTAGGTGGGATGATGAAAATGATTTGGGGCATATTACATTTGAGAGGCATCAAGCATGGTCTGGACAGGACATCACTTACAAATTCAAGATGGTAATGTTGTCCACTTCAGTTCTTGTTGGTATTTTAAAGCTGTGATGTTTTTTTACAAACCTACCCTGAGATGCCTAGTCACATCCTGACTGACTTCAGACTGTAAAAAAATTAGCATTTATCTGCCAAGCAATTGTTCCTCATGGAAGAGGAGCTCTGGGGACTGCTTGTTCCTTTGTTGTCTCTAAGTCTCATATTCTATAACTCACTTTTCTTTTTACCACTGTCATTTGATTCAGATGACTTAAAAGCTTTTCAATCACAAGACATATGTATACTAATAGAACAACCTTAAACAATATTTTTTTTTGATTCACCAGAAAAGGTGATCATTTCTTGATCACAAGCAGTAATGTTTCTTGTCCTCAGCTCAACCTCATTATAACTATACATTTGAGCAAACTAAGATATCCTCAGAAATGAGTCACCTCATCCCAGGGTTCAACTGACATGAAGAATTATCTTATTTTAGTTAGAAAACCTTAATTAGATTAGGTTGGCCTTTCTGGACTTTATGTGTTCCTACATACAGGAGTTAAAAACCTTGATCTATGCATATCACACAAATCAGGAGAAAACAAATGAAAGCAGAAATGAACTCATGTTTCTGTATGCAGCTGCTTTGATGAAGACATTTCAAATAGAAACTGGAAAACCAGAAGCACAAAACTAAGGAGATAATAGCCAACGAAGGGGAGAAGTGATTAATTCAGATCAGGAAAAAGCTGCAGAGTTCAAAGAGACTATGAGGAAATTATTAGGGGCTGTTGGAGATGTAATCCATATCTCCCTGTCACATATGTCCTATGTGATAGTACCGTGAATGTCATGGGAGAAAATTAATGCCTTACAGAATAAACATGTTTATACTTTATGAAAAATACCCACACAAGAGACATACATTCAGAGATGGACACATTCGTCTTACAGGAAAATCCATCCGCTACACGGGGAGAGCAGCTGACAATCAGGAAACTCAGAGTCACATTCTAGCAGAACCTTTTATTAATATTGAACCATAATTGTGTCTCTGCAGAAATTTTTTATCTTATTCTATTTATATAATGTTCTTTGTAGTATGGTAATGCACCTCAATGATTATTGTTGGGTTGCAAACAGAACGCATCCTAAACATACGCTCCTTAGGTAAGAGGAAAGGCCCAAGCTATGCAGTTCTCTGCTCTTGGAAAAAAGTAAAAGAGTTATACAATTTTCTCTTTCTTAAAACAAAACAAAATACCCTTGATTAAATTTTGAATTCTTTTGGTGTTCTTTATAACGTTTTTTATGAAATTATTTTTTTCATTCTAAAATAGTTTTAATCATCAAGATGGGAGGCTTGAGTCTGATATGTAAATATATGTGTTTCTCTACTTTTTCAAATGATTTCTATTGCTCCCTGGGCTCACTGAACTATCTCTCTTAATTTTGAAGTCACCCTGAGTTCTCCCTCATCAAGGCTTCACCTAAGGTATGTGGGTGGATGAGGAAAACCACTTAAGTAAAAAGAACATTGTGACTTTAAAGAATACAATGCACTTTCCCAGAATGTGCATTCCTGACTTTTCACAGAAAGGTAGATGACATAGGACAGCAGATTACTTTGTTTTGATTGAGGATTGAATTAATGTTACAGTACCAATCTTTGTCTGTACACAGGCAACAAATAAATAATGTGTGATCCTGAAACGCAAAACTGGGATAAAGGTCCCTTATGTAAGAACCAACTACAGCAGAAGCATGCAAATAACAAACTTTCCTTTCTGCAGAAGAAAGTATCATATCCGAGCTGTTCTTTTTTATCCCCCTCTTGTGTCTCCGGTGCAATGCTTTGTATGCACTTTTAATAGTTAAACTGCTTCTAATGGCTGAATTTTCATTTAAAAATAAAAACATGTTCTCTACTTCAAGCAGCAGGTGTGTTTTTAATCTTTAATAGGTCACCTTCTCAAGTGCAAGCAGGCAAGCTGTTATTGATCAAAGAGGTTTTGTTGGGTAGCTCTCAGATTATTGAGTGACAAACTTTATTGAATTTGACTTAACAGAAGTCAGAAGACAGCTGAAGCATAAGAGCTCGCACTGCCATCAGAGTCATTTTACGACAGCCAGGGAGCAAAGCTCAGAGATGGATACTGAGCTCTTTGCTGGCCCTTGGAGATTAACTGAACAGCCTTCCTACCAATTCCCAAGCCTGTCAGCAGAACCAATTAGATTTTCAACCAGTAGACAAGAAGGGTGGCACTTGGGGACCTTTTTGCTTTAGGTCGAAGGCTTTTCAGACTGCGATGAGATGACATTGATGATGACACGTTGAGCATTGGTTGGTTTTAAGACAAGTTAAATTAGCAGTCTTGAAATGATTCCAACTGTCTCCTGACTTCTCACTGTTGCCATATTCAGTGGATCCTGTCAGGAGCAAGTTGATGACTTAATAGTCTTTCTTGAGTGGATTTGAGCACTTTGGCTGTGTGTTTATGTGTAGTTGTCATGCTTAAAATATTCATATGAAGGCTTGAAATATTTATTTGAAGGCGCCTTCTGCAGAGTTCAGCAGTAAGGCTCTCAGTGCTTCTACCTACTTTTTAAATTTTATTTTATTTTTGCTTCTCTAAGCAGTTATTTTGTACAACTACCTTTTATTCTGTTTCATATATAATTGACGACAATGTTTCGTGTAGTTACTGATCAGTTAATTTGTGATAAAGTCAAAGAGGCTTTTTGACATCTTCCTTATCTCCTAGACTACTGTAAATTCAGATCTACTTCTTGTGATAGTTTGAGCACCATGGGGATTAGGAAGGACACCGTTGTTTTCACTCCATGACCTTTTATCCGAAAAGACTGAGGCAGCTTTGAGTGGAAGGGATATAAACACAAGCATGGAAACACGAATGTAATACCAATGCAATTAATCTTGTCTTACATGATGGAAACATCTCTGATATCTTTGAGAAGCTTCAGTTTTGACCTTGAAAAAGTTATACAGGATACTTGTTTGAGGTGTTGAAAGTACCATTACTCAAATCTGCATTTGTACTTAAAGATTGTTGAACTGTCTAAACATCTACTAACATCAGTAAGCTGTTCTGAGGCGTACTTCTACATTATGTAGATCTTTGAGATTTCTAATTTCAAGTTTTTTATATTTGGCAGAGTTACCAGGCATATAACTCATTTATGATAATTTGCAATTTGTTGTACCTCTTACATTTTTACAAGGGAGAATGATGTTAGCTGATCATATTGTGTAGGTGTATACATCTGTAGCTGCAAATACGTGTGTGTATTTTTATGCATATTTATTTTTATAATTCATGTTTCATAGTGAAGTTCTATAATTTCTACAGATACATTATGCTGCTATTGCTTGGTAATTACTGACCCCTTAAAGGGGGTGAAAATGAAAGTATTTTACGTGTATAAATTCTTTCCGGCTACTAGGGACTACTCTTTTGCTGAGATAGAATTAAAATTTTGTAGTTAGCACCTTGGCAACCTACAGTGGTTAAGTCCTTTTCATAGGCTTTAGTTTACAAACAGGGGATCTTCTGTGTATGTGCTTCATGCTGTATTTGGAAATCCGACCCTATGGTTTCATCTGTATACGTTGCTCTGGAAAGCAATTATAATGTGTGGGAAATAAATCTTTCAACATCAGGTCATGTTTCCAAATGGATTATCCTAGTTCCTTTTTAAGATGGCCATGTTTGGTCAGAACCCCTCATAATCATCACCCAGTCCCAACAAGCAACAATCCCTGGCCAGTCTTGCCCATCAAAACTCCCATTCACCCCTTCTCTTGTATTATTTCAAAGCAAGTCCAAGATAATCATATAAATTGTACCCATAAATATTTCAGTATCTAACTAAAAGATGACATTACTGCAATACCGTTAACATACCAAAAAAGGATTTAACAATAATTCCTTAATATTATCAAAGATAGAGTCAGATGTTATTTGTTGTTGTGATCCAGAATTACCAATGGTTAAAATTTGGATACATTTCTTTACTTTTTTCTAAACACACACATGTTCTTCCTCAAAGCTATTTCGTATTGTCTTTTTTTTTTTTTAAGATTTTATTTTTAAGTAATCTCTACACCCAATGTGAGGCTTGAACCCACAACCCCAAGATGAAGAGTCACACACTCTTCTGACTGAGCAAGGCAGGTGCCCCTTCCACACTGTCTTCCAGTGCTTATCTTTGAGTCCTACTCCTCCTACCCAGCCAAGTTGAGTATTTCAATAGCACTGTCATCTGTACCTTTAAAACTTTCATCCCTTGGCCCTCTTTTATACTTACTCATTCAATCACCAACGACATGTAAAGCTAACAGTTGTTTTTCTCTGCTCCTCTACTGCTAAATGCTGCTGAGGAAAATGCATAACTGTTGACGGCACCATTACCCACGTGTGATTTCTAGCCTCAAGTGGCCCCTTGGTACCACCTGGTGGTCATTTTACCCATTCCCCATAGGAGCTATTTCAGATCCACACTTCTTTTCTCAATTCCCCAACCTTGCCTGTAGCCAGTATCATCAGGCATAATAGATGACTTGGGCTTTTAGTTCCCTAAGAAAGGACAGTAGTCATTCAAATCCTCTGTCTTTGTCCTCTTTTAAATGTATCTTTATTCATACTTAGTTCCTACCCCCGTCTCAAAAGAAGAAGGTTCCCTCTTCCAACCAGGTTAATGTTTAAGACCATGGACTCTGAAGTCGGACTGCCTAGTTGAGAATTCAGGCTCCATCTTTTCTTGGCTGTGTGTCCTTGAGCTATTCAATTCCTCTGTGCTTCATCTGTTTCTCCATCTGTAAAGTGAGAATTATAATAGTTCTTGCCTTTAGGGTTGCAAAGAGTATGAAGTGATTTAATATATATAAAGTTCTAAGAACAGAGCCTGGCACATAAGAGATCACAATATATGTAGTAGTTATGGTTACGGTGACCTTTGCAAACTCTCCTGTGTTCCTGATAGTTATAAGTAGCATAAGGAAATGAGCTGTGGGTGGTCTGGGAAGGCCTCTCTAAGGAGGTGACATTTGAGCTGAGATGTAAAGCATGAGAACAGGCCAGTCAAGTGAAAAGCTGAGAAAACATATCCTAGACAGAGGATACCAGTGCAAAGGCCCTGAAAGAAGACAATTGTTTGATCTGTTTGAGGAATGAAAGAACAGCAGTTAGGGCTGAAGTGTGAAAGGAAGAGTGAGAATGGCTCAGGATGAACTTGGCGAGATGGCTGGGGCCAGCATTGTATAGGGGCCTAGTTGGCCACCTTAAAGGTGTGAATTTTATTCTAAGTGCAATGGGAGACCGTTGGCGAATTTTAACTAGAGGAGGAGCATGATCTAATTTGTATCTTGTGAAGATTGCTCTTTTTGCTTCACAGAGAAGAGATTGTTAGAAGGGCACAGGAATGGAATGAGGAAAGGTTGATAAAAGATTCTTGCATTATTCTAATTGAGAAATAATAGTCATTTGGATTGTGGTCATGGCAGTAGTTATGGTGTGAAATAGATGAATTCAAGATGTAATTTGGAAATCAAAATCAGGACATGGTGATGGATTGGTTGTGGAGGTGGGGGATAGTGAAGGAAAGATAAGCATCAAATTAGGACTACTAAGTTATAGGCTTGAACAATAGGGTGGATGGTGGGGTTATTTATATAAATCATTCTCTAGCAGAGTCCACAATCTCCAGGCAGACAAAGGTAAAGGTGAGGGTAGGGAATAATCCAAGGTAAACTACAAAGTTACTCATTTTGGTTTCAAAATGGCCTTGGTTTTTCATTCCTCATAGTACAGTAGATGACAAGGAAAACTTCCACTTATTTATAGAGCCTTTTTTAACTTTTTAAAAATTTAAAAAATTTTTTAAATTTTTTAAAGATTTTATTTATTTGTTTGAGAGAGAGATAGCAAGCATGAGCAGGGGCGACAGAGAAACGGGCTCCCCACTGAGCAGGGAGCCCGATGTGGGGCTTGATCTCAGGACCTTGGGATCATGACCTGAGCCAAAGGCAGACGCTTAACTGACTGAGCCACCCAAGTGCCCCCTTTCTTAACTTTTAAAATCAACTTGGTACGCCTGGGTGGCTCAGTTGGTTAAGCATCTGCCTTTGGCTCAGGTCATGATCTCAGGGTCCTGGGATCGAGTCCCATGTCAGGCTCCCTGCTCAGTGGGGGGGAGCCTGCTTCTCCCTCTCCCTCTGCCTGCCACTCCCCATGCTTGTGCTGTCTCTGCCTCTCTCTCTCTGACAAATAAATAAAATCTTTAAAAAAAAAATAAAATCAACTTTATAAAGGTACAATTTACATACAATGAATGCACCCATTTTAAGTGTACATTTCCATCAGTTTTAACAAATATATACACCTGTGTAACCACTACTCCAGTCAAGTTACAAGATGTTTCTATCATTCCGAACAGTTCCCTCATGTCCTTTTATGATCAATTCACAGCCCCAGCCCACTACAGATCTATATATTGTTACTATGGATTAGTTTAGCCTATTCTAGAATTCTATATAAATAGAATTATATAGTATGTATTCTTTTGTGGGTATCTTTTCCCCTCAAATCATTGTTTTTTGTTTTTTGTTTTGAGGTTCACCCACATTGTTGCGTATCAGTAATTCAGTCTTCTTTATTTTGAAGTAGTATTCCATTGTATGAGTATGCTTCCCCAATTTGTTCTCCATTCACCTGTTGATAAACAGTTGGATTGCTTCCAGTTCCAGGCTATTGTGAATGAAGCTAAATGGACACATTTGTGGCAGGATCTTTGATGGCCATACATTTTCATTATTCTTGGATAAATACCTAGTAGGCGGATGGCTTGGTCATAGGTATGTATGGTGTATGTTGAACTTTTTCAGAACTACCAAACTTTCCCAAAGTAGTTTTATTCTTTTACATTCCCATGGGCAATGTATGAGCTCACCAACACTTGGAATGGTTAGTCTTTTTAATTTTAGCCATTTTGGCAACTATGTAATGTTACCTTAGTATGATTTTAATTTGCATTTCCCTGATGATTACTGATGTTGAATATCTCTTCATGTGTTTGTTGGCTGTTTGTATGTCTTCTTTTGTGAAGTGTGAAGATTCCATTTAATTTTTTTGTGTGCAGTTTTTAATTGGATTGTATGCTTTCTTTTTAATTAAATTGCAAGAGTTCTTTATATAACTTAGAAACAGGTCCTCCAGTCCAATCCTGAATAGAAGTGTGAGAGTGGATATTATTCTCTTGTTTCTGATCTTGGGGGAAAGCATTTAGTCTTTACCATTAATTATGATGCTAGGTGTAGGGTTTTTTTGTAGATGCCATTTAATAAAATGAGGAAGTGTCCTTCTGTTTTTGGTTTGTTGAGAAATCTTGTCATGAATGTATATTGTATTTTGTCAAATTATCTTTTGAAATGATTGTATAGTTTTTCTTACTTATTTTGTTTTTTTATATTTATTTTAAATATGATAAATACATTTGATTTTCTGTTAATCCAACCTTTTATTCTTGTTATAAATATCATTTTATCATAAGACACGATATCCTTTCTAGATATTACTGGATTTGATTGCTGTTATTTTGTCAAGGGTTATGTCATGTATGTCCATACTAACCATAATGGTTTGTATTTTTCTTGAAGTTTGGTTGCAGTTTCTTTGTCCAGTTTTGGTATCAGGTTATTGCTGAACTCATAAAATAAGTTGGCAAGTGTTCTTTCCTCTTCTCTTTTCTGAAAGAATTTGTATAAGATTGATAGTAATTCTTCCCTAAATGCTTGATAGAGTTAATCAGTGAAGTCATCTGGCCTAGAGTATTCTTGGTGGAAAAGTTTTTATGTACATATGCAATTAAATAGACAGGGTGCTTCCAATCTTTTATTTCTTCTTGTGTCAGTTTTCACAATTTGTATCTTTTGAGGAATTTATATATTTCATGTAATTTTTCAAATTTACTCACATAAACTTATTTATAATATCCCCTTACTATCCTTTGAATGTTCATAGGACCTGTAGCAATGTCCCCTATTTCATTCCCAACATTTGTGTTTCATATCTTTTTTTTTCTTGAGCTGTCTGCTTAGAGGCTTATCAACTTTATTGATCTTTTCAAAGAACTTGCTTTTGATTTCATTGATTTTCTCTATTGTTTGTCCCTTTTCTATTTCACTGCTTTCTCCTTTTTATATTTTCTATTCCCTTATTTCTAATTATTTTGGTTTTATTTTTTTTTTTAAAGATTTTATTTATTTATTTGACAGAGAGAGACACAGTGAGAGAGGGAACACAAGCAGGGGGCGTGGGAGAGGGAGAAGCAGGCTTCCTGCGGAGCAGGGAGCCCGATGCAGAGCTCGATCCCAGGACCCTGGGATCATGACCTGAGCCGAAGGCAGGCGCTTAACGACTGAGCCACCTAGGCACTTATTATTTTGGTTTTAATATGCTCTTCTTTTTCTAGCTTCCAAATGTGAAAGGCTGAAGTCATTGATTTTAAACCTTTCTTTTTTCCTAATGTAAGCATTCAAAGCTGCAAATTTTCCTCCTAAGCACTATACACCCAACAAATTTTGATATATTTTAATTATTATTCAAAATAATACTAGTTCAAAATATTTAAAATTTTTGTGATTTATTCTTTGATCTCTGGATTATTTGGCAGTGTGTTGTTTAATTTCCAAGTATTTGGAGATTTTTAAGACATCTTTATATTATTGATTTATAATTTAATTTTAGTTTGGTCAGAGAATAGATTCTGGATAATTTGAATCTTAAATTCATGGAGACTTGTGTTATGGCCCTTCATATGTTTTCACTTGATGAATGTTCCATATGCACTTGAAAAAAATATGTATTCTGCCATTGTTTGATATATTGTTCTATGTATGTCAGTTAAATCAAGTTTGATAGTATTACTCTTATCTTCTTTGTCCTTACTAATTTTCTGCCTACTTGTTCTATATCAATTACTGAGAGAGGAGTGATAACATCTCCTATTGTGATTATGTATTTGTCTACTTTTCTTTCCTTTTCTGTCAGTTTTTATATCATGTCTTTTGAAGCTCTTGTATTCGTTGCATACATATTAATTATTGTTATGTCTTTTTGATGAATTGATCCCTTTATATTTATGAAATGTCCCTCTTTATCCTTGGTAATATTCTTTGTATGAAGTCTCTTTTGTCTGATATTAATATAGCTACTCTAGCTTTCTTATGATTAGTGTTTGCATGGTATATCTTTTTTGATCCATTTATGTTTAACTTGTCTCTTTATATTTTGTGTACATTTCTGTGGACAACCATATAGTTGAGTCCTGGATTTTGAGCCCACTGACAAACTTTGCTTTTAATTGCCCTGAATTTAATTGTTGATACAGTTGTGCTTCAGTTTAATATATCGCTATTTGTTTTCTATTTGTCCCATTTGTTCTTTTTTTCTTCTTTCTTGTCTTCTTTTGTGTTAATTATTTTTTAGCATTCCATTTTTCTTTACTATTGGCTTAGTTACTATACTTCTGTTTAAAGTTAGTGGTTGCTCCAGGGTTTAAACTTTATAATTAACTTACCTACCTTCAAATAGTATTATAGTAGTCCCCCCTTTTTTGTGGTTTCACTTTCCATGGTTTTAGTTACCTACGGTCAACACGGTCTGGAAGCAGACAATCCACCTTCTGATGTAGAAGGTCAATAGTAGCCTAATGCTATGTCATAACACCTACATCATTCATCATTCACCTCACTTCATCTCATCGCATAGGCATTTTATCATTTCATATCATAACAAGAAAAAGAGGATGAGTATAGTATAAGATATTTTAAGAGAGAGACCACATTCATATAATTTTTATTACACTATATTGTTATAATTTTTCTATTTTATTATTGTTGTTGTTAATCTTTTACTGTGCCTGATTTATAAATTAAACTCTATCATAGGTATGTATGTATGTATAAGAAAAAAACAGCATATATAGGGTTTGGTACTATTCCCCAGTGTCAGGTATCCCCTGGGGGCCTTGGAATGTATCCCACATGGAAAAGAGAGTACTACTTCACATATAATGTTAGAACCATCAAGAATGTACTTCCACTCTTTCCATTCTCTCCTTTATGCTATTGGTATCATACATTTTACTTCTACATATGTCATAAACCTCACAATATGTTGTTTTTATTTTTGCCTCAATAGTTATCTTTTAAAACAACTTAAAAACAAGAAAAAAATGTTTATACTTACCCACATACTTACCATTTCCAGTGCTCATTTCTTATGTAGATCTGAATATTGATGTTAATATCATTTCCTTTCACTTAAAGATCTTTGTTAGTCATTTCTTATACTCAGGTTGGCTGGCAATGCCTTCTGTCAGGTAAAGTTTTATTTTTCCTACATTATTAAAGTTTCTTTTCACTGGACATAGAATTTTAGGTTTATGGCATTTTTTTCTTTAACACTTTTCTCTGGATGAAGACTTTTAGTTTGATAGATTTTTTTTCTTTAACACTTTAAAGATGCATTTCATTGTTCTCTGGCTTGTATTATTTCTGATGAGAAGTCAGTGATAATTCTTATCTTTATTTTTCTGAATATACTATGTCTTTTTTGGAGGGAGGGGCTGGTTTAAGATTTTTTTCTTTATTACTGGGTTTTCAGTAATTTGATTATGATGCGCCTTAATGTGACTTTCTTTGTAATTAACCTGCCTGGGATTTGCTGGCCACATGGATCTTTGAGTTCATAATTTTCATCAAGTTTGGGGCTTAGTTCTCTGAATATATTTCTCTTCCCCAGTCCTTTTAGAGCTTTAGTTGTGTGTATGTTAGACTGATATTGTCCCACATGTCACTGAGGCTCTGTTCATTTTTCTTCATTCTTTTTTCTGTCTTTCCTTCAATTTGGTTAGCTTCTTTTACTATCACCAATCTTCTCATCCTTAGATTTATCTGATATTAAGCCCCATCTGGTGAATTTTTAATCTCAGATATTATATAGTTTTGGCTCTAAAAGTGCACCTGGTTCTTTTTTTTATAGCTCCCATTTCTCTGTTAATTATGTTCATGTTTTCCTTTAATCCTCGAATATGTTTGTAACATCTTTTTATGACTCCTTGCTCTGCTAAATCCACCATTTTGTCATTTATGTGTCTGTTTCTATTGGCAAATTTTCTTCTCTTTTTGATCACATTTTTTCTTTGTAAGTCTAGTAAGTTTTTCAGGATGCAAGATGTGAACATTACATTGTTAAAGGTCTGAATTTTGTTTTCTCTTGGTAGTCAGTTAAGCTGCTTATGGATCAACTTGATTCTTTTAAGTCTTGTTTTTGTTTTGTTTTTAAGCTTTGTTGGGGCATGTCTAGAGTAGCCTTTACTTTCTGGCTAGTTTATCCCTACTACTAAGGGGATCTTTGGGGATCCTTTTGGAATCTTCACTGAAGGCCTCCATTATGTAATGATATCCTTCCAGTATGGCTAGATGAAGCTGGAGCATCTTCCAGCCTGGCGTTCTTTGCTGAGCTTCATGGAGTCACTCTAACAGAAGCAGAGCTCAATGCTCAGGCAAAGACTGAAGGAAGAACCCATACAAATTTCTGAAGTTCTACTTGTACATAGCTCCCTCCTCTCTGGTATTCTGTCCTGTAAGTTCCAGTTACCTCCACCTCCCCTAATTCTATCTCTATCTCCTCAGTACAGCAAATCATCCCTCTTCTGCTGGGAGTGATCTTAAGGCTTACCTCATTTGTTTCCCTTCTCCTAGAGATCACAGTCTATTGTCCAGGAGCTGAAAGCAATGGTCTCATATTTAGTCCAGTTCTTTATAGTTGGGGGTCAAGTTTGGTACTTGGTTTCAGCCCTCACTAGAAGCAGAAGCATTCTAATGCCTTTTAAAGATTACTAATTAATTGCTTAGAAATTCACTTATACACCCTCTTACAGTGATTTATGGAGCACCTGCAATCTGCTAGGTACCATGCCAGGATTTGAGGATACAAAGGAATATCAGAGAAGACAAACGTGTTATAAACAATTACAAAGGTATAGGGGAGCCTAAAAAAGGACATAAGTAGCTGCATGGTAGGGGCAGAGATATTGATGAAGAAATTCATCCTAGTTTCATAGGTGTTGCCCAGGTTGAGGGCTGGCAGAAAGGATATTCTGAACAGAGAGAGAAATGAATGGAAAGGTTCAGAGAGATGAAATAGCACAATGTGCATACAAAGCTAGTTTAATTAAGTAATCATTCATTTAATAAATATATCTTTAGTGTCTATTAGATTGCCATGCAATATGCTAAGGGTTGGGCATCCAGAGGGTGAGTTAGATGTTCATAATTCCTGCCTTCATAGAGCTTACAGTCTCGCAGTTCAGTGTGAAAGGAGTATAGGGTGCCCAGGTGGGGGTAATATTTGTGGGTCAGGTGGCAGGAATGGCAGGTTGAAGGCAAATTGTGAGCTACTGTAATTGCTGTTCTAAGGCGTTAGTCATTGTCCTGAAGGCCACTGTTCTCCAAACATTTTTTATTGCACTTCCTATCTGTAAAAGATTTCTGCATATTTACCCCCAATATATGTATGTACATTTATTGATAAACTATACATGTGTACTACTGTGTTGATATATACACTTTACGTAAAATACACAAAAAAGGAAATGTAAGTGGGATACTATAACTGCAAATAGGCATTCTAGTATTCTTTTCCTGCATTCCATGCTTTGTCTTGCAAATCCTAGGTTCATAACCTCACTTTGTAGACCAGTAGGCAATGGGAATCTTTGGAGATTCTTACACAGGAAGCGAAATTGATCAGAATTCTGTTTTATAAAGATTCTGAACATGACTTTTTTTTTTTGCATTTATTTTCCATTATATTTTATTTTATTTTTTTAATTTTATTATGTTATGTTGCTAGGCGCCCCTAGCAACTTCTTTTACAAATTGGAAAACCATGTCTGGAAAACTTACTCTCAAGTAGGAGAGGGTTCCATTTGCCATGTATTGTCACCATACAATACATCATTAGTTCTTGATCTGAACATGACTTTTATTCTAGTCATGCTGAATAATGTGTTTTAAAGCCGGGGAGAGGCTGGGCTAATATGATCCCTCCCAGTCCCAGGATCATATAGCTGGGGCTGCTCCTTAGAAGAGCTTAGAAATCTAACCTGGAGTGGTTATTTGTTGCATTATCAAGATGTAATACACCAGGGGCACCTGGGTGGCTCAGTCGGTTGAGCATCTGCCTTCGACTCAGGTCATGATCCCGGGGTCCTGGGATCGAGCCCCGCATTGGGCTCCCTGCTCCGCGGGAAGCCTGCTTCTCACTCTCCCACTCCCCCTGCTTGTGTTCCCTCTCTATCTTTCTGTCAAATAAATAAATTTAAAAAATCTTAAAAAAAAAAAGATGTAATACACCAGACTGGCCAAATGACTTAAAGCAGTCAAGTATCTAATGCAGAGCTGGCATTCCCTGCAGTGAAACTGGCTTTGCTACCTGCAAGACTTCACTTTACATTTTACATTTTCAGCTTTGGGAAATTACTTTTTGATTCACCTGTATTGTGTCCAAAAATGGAAAAATAAAGACTGGGCATAGTAAATAAGAAGCTGGACCATGGAAGCAAAACTGAGTAGTATGGAAAGTCCCAGAAATGAGTGGTATAGGCTAGTAGGCAAGCCGGAGTCAGGGCAGCAGGTAATTGAGAAGGAAGTAACCAGGAAGACAGAGTTACCAGAATTAGGATTAGGTACCTCCAAACTAGGAAGAAAGAATTACCGGAGTTAGGACCCAGCAGGTCGGCAAGAGCTTGGAGATTGGAGGCAAAGAACCAGCCCCAAGGAAAACCTGAATGACTGAAGAGGTGGCTTTGGCTCAGCAGAGTCTCTGGGCTACCACGGAGGTGGGCTGCCTGGGTGGAGCTGAGACCCTGCCCCGAGCAGGCTATGGAGGCTGAAGGAAAGATGGTTTGGGAGGAGTCGGTATGCCCCAAACTTATCCACTGGTTGAAACACTTCTATTACTTATTTCTGAATTTGCAACAATTCTTTTTATAGTTTCAAAAGATACTATCTCACAAAAGGAGTGCTTCCTAAGTTATATGAGAATGTATGGACCATATCCTTCCATATATACTCCCTATGCAGTTTAAAAGCAAAGATATAGCAACTTCTTTTATTTTTTATTTATTTTTTTAAGGATATTATTTATTTATTTATTTATTTGACAGAGAAATAGAGAGCACAAGTAGGCAGAGTGGCAGGCAGAGGGAAAGGGAGAAGCAGGCTCTCCGCCGAGCAGGGAGCCCAATGCGGGGCTCGATCCCAGGACCCTGGGATCATGACCCGAGCTGAAGGCAGCCGCCCAACCAACTGAGCCACCCAGGGGCCCCTAGCAACTTCTTTTACAAATTGGAAAACCATGTCTGGAAAACTTACTATCAAGTAGGAGAGGGTTCCATTTGCCTTTCCCGACTTTCTCCAGCTTTGATTTTGTTTCTTGCCAATGCTCCTACCTCTTGCTCCTTTTTACCTAACTCTGTCCACCAACTGTGGTAACATCGCATCTCTCTAGAAACAGAAGCAGAGAGCATTCCCTGTCATGAGTTCACCTGGCAGTAGGTATAGTAGGACTCCCAGCTGACAGGCATTGTGGCAGGTGAGAGGGAAGAACCGAGTTCCCGGAGTATTTGACACAGCGCTGATGAAGCTGTCCTGAGGCTGGTGGGTGTTCGCTAAAAAATGGGCCATAGCCAGGGGCACCTGTAGCACGGTTAATGGCACTCATTTAGCTGTCATTCATTTTTCAGCTCAAATTATTTTAAAATACTTTGTTAGTTCAGAATGCGTTTGCTTAAGTCGCTTTGGTAGTAATACTTTTCTCCAGGAGGCAATTAGGTATTCTTCATTTTACAGTGCTTGCATAATAGCTGAGAAAACTGCAATTGCACAAGCAAAGCGCAGATAAACACCAGATTATCATATTAAAGTCCTTATTAGTCTGTCAGAAGAATTTTTTTCACTGAATGCTTTTTGGTTTTTTATTATCCATTTTTTTTAAAATCAGGATTTTCTTAATGTTAGTTTAGTTTTAAAGAAATCATTGAGATCTCCATTTTTTATTAGGAAACTAGTCTTTTCTCTACTCCACCCCCTCCACCGTGTTAACTTCAGCCTAAAATAGCAAATCTACCTTCTCCATTTTAAAAATATATACAAGCTGTTTGAAATCTTTTTCTGAGCTACCCATTGCCCTCTTTAAGGTGGTGTGTTGGAAAAGGTGGCCCTTTTCCTCTTTCGAGTTTGACTGCAGTGTTAAGGAGCCTATTAGTAACCCTAAACCCAGAATGCCAGTGGTTACTTAAAATAACACAAAGTCTCCCATTTATTTACAGTTTCCTTTGTATTTGAGAAGCCACCATCTTAACATGTTCTTAAATTTACGTAGGTATTTATGTGTTTGTATGTGAAACTGTACATACTTTTTTTTTTCCAACTATGGGTTCATCTCCTAAAAGAGAGAAACGACATCTTTGACAGATATTTCTCGCCTGTTTCCTTCAGCATTCAGGGCAGTGTTGTGAAAGTTAGGCTCTCAGCCAATATTGTCCAATTTCTATTTGAAATAGGATATTTTCCCCCCAAGTTTTGAGTGGAATACACAGAACTCTCCTCCGCCCCCATGAAATCTAAAAGACTACCTTTTTTCTACTGCTTTTGTTATTAGAGGTTAGCGCAAGAGGAAAGAAAGTAAAGTTACTTCCGTGTGTCATGAGAAATTATTGAGAAGTCTAAAACCCTGCCATCTGCTTCATATGAAAGCTTTCCTAATGAGAATCCAAAGCAAAACCCTGTGTTTTGCTAATTCCGTTTCTTCTCATTCCTCATAGATAGAATGTCTGTTATCTTTCCAGTGGAGCCAAGACCTCTGAAGAGAAAAAATAAAATTGTAGGATGCACTATATTGTGATTTTTTCTTTTATAAAAAAATCGCATGCCATGTTAGCACCCTGACGCCCTGTTTATAAATGGTTAAGTCCTCCCATGAGGACTGTTGTTTGGTCCAAAGCAGAGTACACAAGTAGGAGACATGTTCCACTCTTTCCAATTAATCCATTGCCATGTGATTAATTGCTTCTGCCATTCCCTGGCCTTTGCCTGCTCCAGCACCCATGGTCAGTGGCAGAAGCCTTGGATGACCAGTTTTGCCTTCTTAGCTGGCAGAATGATAGGAAGAACGCATTTGTAGTCACTGGCAAGACCAAGTGGTGGAAAAGATTATCTCTGGGGTGTCTGAACTGCCAAGTTAGCTTCCCAAATGATTTGTTCCACAGCAGGTTTCTTTTCGTTATATCCCGAATTACATTTTTTTCCTTTGGCTTTTTGACATGGAGAAAACAAGATACAAGAAAATAAGTCAAGACTGGTTCTTTGATATTTTTTTTTAAGATTTTATTTATTTGAGAGAGAGAGATTGAGAGTGGGAGAGTGAGCACAAGTGGGGGGCAGGGCAGAGGGAGAGGGAGAAACAGACTCCTTGCTGAGCTCAGAGCCCAACGTAGGGCTCAATCCCAGGACCCTGAGATCATGACCTGAACTGAAACCAAAAGTCGGTCACCCAACTGGCTGAGCCACCCAGGTGCCCCCTGGTCCTTCGATATTTATGAAACATTCTAATCAAAACCAGATGGACTTGGGTATATTAGCAGAGCTAATTCAAGTAAAGATATTTGACCGAAATGACTAGTTGGGTGGGTGAGCTCTAGTTTATCGTATTCATTTGAACTTTCAGTGTGTTTTTATCAAGGTAGTAGATATAACTAGATACCATCTTTCAGACTTTCCGGGGTGGGGGGTGGTTATTTCAGTTCTTGTGGACAGTTTACTTAGTGGTTGACAGCACAGATGCGTGGGTTTAAATTGCAACTCTGCCACTTCCTAGTTGGGTAAATGGGCAAATTCCTTAATGTCCAAGTTATAGTTTTGTAATCCATAAAATGGCACTAATAAGGTACCTACTTCATAATGTTGTTAATGGGTTAGAGTAAATGACTTGATAAATATAAAAGCACTTGGAATAATGCCTGGTACACAGAAAGCACTATACAAATGTAGCTGTAGCAGCGGTATGGTTTATGGATGACATACATGTCATTACGATAACTTTCGACACCAGCTCCTATCTTCTGTGGTTGGATATTTTGGATATTGGTGATATCCTAAAGCCCCATGTTCAACTCCACCCTGTTAGATTAATTCTATGTGGGAAAGGCAGGTCACCTGAATGTTAAATTTAGTTTTTTCATTTGTAGTCAATCAGCCCTCAATAACCCAAATGAAGATTACTCATTTTTTTTTAAAGATTTTATTTATTTATTTGACAGAGAGACACAGTGAGAGAGGGAACACAAGCAGGGGGAGTGGAAGAGGGAGAAGCAGGCTTCCCGTGGAGCAGGGAGCCCGATGCGGGGCTCGATCCCAGGACCCTGGGATCATGACCTGAGCCGAAGGCAGACACTTAATGACTGAGCCACCCAGGTGCCCCAAGATTACTCATTGTGAGGCCTATCCATGGAGGTATTTCAGTTCTTGGCTATTTTGCTCTGTTTAACCTATTTCTTTTGTTGTTGTTAAGATTTTATTTATTTATTTATTTATTTGACAGAGAGAGAGCACAAGTAGGCAGAGAGGCAGGCAGAGGGAGAGGGAGAAGCAGACTCTCCGCGGAGCAGGGAGCCCTACGTGGGGCTCGATCTCAGGACCCTGGGATCATGACCTGAGCTGAAGGCAGCCGCTTAACAGACTGAGCCACCCAGGAGCCCCTTTTTAACCTATTTCTGAGGGCACCTCATTTAATAGAAGCTGATTGGGTTCTCTGGAAATAGAAGTTAATTTTATGAATTTTCTAAGGACACTAGGGTAACTTAAAAGCTTATAATGCATTTATAAATATTTAAGATTGATTCATGTTTTAGATTGTCTGAACAGCTACCAGGGGTAAGCTATACAACCAAACAAACTATACAACCCCCACGTGGTTGACCCAGGGATGGCATGTGATTTTATTGCAGTCTTGGCTTTTTGCCCTGGGGGAGGCATCTTCCAAGTACCCGGTGAGTACCCATTTCCCTCCCATTTGAGAACTGAGCTTTCCTTGTGGAACACACATCCCTCCACTAAATACCTAGGTTTTGAATATTCACATTAAGCAACAGACAATTTAAAAGTCATTTTACTATTGATGTGTCATCAAACAGACAATATGACTATATGACTATCAATAATATGACTTTTGGTAAAATGGAATAGAAATAGTACTTTAAATAGAACCATCATAAGTGAAATGATCAGTGGTTCTTAATAGTTTTAAAACACCTTTTGTAACAACATAATACAAAGAAATATCTTCTATGATTTCATTCCCCTTTTATGTAGAATTTTGTTTTGAGTGTTTCAGAGTTTGAATTCCTCTGAAAAATGTAAATACACATAATTTAAGAGCATGAGCTTTGGAGTTATGTTGCCTGGCTTACTATCTTGGCTTTGCCATTCACTAGCTCTGACTTGGGCAAATTACCTAACCTCTGTAGATCTCAGTTTCCTCTTACATACAGTGGAGAAACCATCCTCCTAGAATTGATGGAGACTTAAATGACTTAATAATATAAATAAAGCACAGCATACCGTGCCTGAATCTTAGTAAAAGCTAGTTGCTGCTGCTGTTACTGCTAATAATAATGCCATTATTCAACTCAGGGTTTTTTTTTCCTTGGAGGAATCACCAAGTACTGTGTGGAAATCATAGCTTGCTCCTGTGATATTAATATTGGAAAGATTAGAGATACAGTTAACTCTTGAACAATGCAGGGGTTGGGGCCTCAACCACTGTGCAGTCGAGATTCCCATATAACTTTTGACTACCCCGAAAAGCTTAACTACCAGTCGCCTACTGTTGACTTAGCGATAACGTCAACTTTCAAGTAACACATTTTGTATGTCATATGTATTATATACGGTATTCTTAAAATAAAGTAAGCTAGAGAAAAGAAAACTTTATTAAGAAAATCAGAAGGAATCACTTCTCGGCCTTTTGGCTAAGATCAAGTGAAGAAAATTGTAAGGAAGAAAAACAGTACGATATTTATTGAAACAAAGACAGTGTACAAGTGGACCCTTGTAGTTCAAACCCATGTTGGTCTAAGGTCAACTGTATTTACAAGCTTCCTTTAACATCCCAATGTTAATCTGTCAGCCATGAATTTTCCCAAAGCCTTCTTGAACTTCCAAAGATGTCCAGCTAATGCCATTTCCTGGAGTAATGAGTTCCATGAGCCTATTCTGTGCTGTAGAGACCTGACATAGAGTGACCAAGGCTCCTTGCTTCATGGAATGGCTCTTTTTTTTTTTTTAATGTTATAGATTAGATGGATATATTCCTTTTGATCTTCTTCAGACACACTGATAGTGATTTTTGTAAATCTCAATTGCCCCCTTCATCTCACACATTATCTTCTCAACCTAAAGAATCATTCAACTATTGGTATGAAAATATAAATATCTTTTTAAATGTCAGTTTTTCCCTCGGTAAGATCACATTCAAGAATAAAGCAATAGTTATTTCTCTATCATCATTTCTAATTTTTCTAGCTTCTAACATGGGTAATTAATGCCTGCCTATCTTCTTCTTTTTCTAACATTGATTTTTTTAGGCTTTTCTCAAAGAATTACAAGGAAGATGGTCTCACGAGCCCATTCAGCCTGGTCCTTTACTGGAGCAAACATGACTTACCATATGTTAGGATGAACAACTTTCCCAGTTGAGATGATAGCTTAGCCCTAGTCTTGCAAAAACAACCCCAGACATGAAACACTAGACTCACACACATACATCTATCATTTATTGTTCATATTATAGGGTCAAGTTCCATTGTTCTGAATTTTTGTAATCTTACATTTTGTCTGATCCCAGACATGAATCAGGGCTTTAGAAGAGAAATCTCATCCTTGTTACCAATATTAGCTATGCATCTACTGAACTATCCTCACCTACCTTGCCATCTAGTATCCTGAAATTTGGGCAAAAGACTTCTCAGTCCTACTATTCTTAAAGGCTTGTGTTGTTTCCGGATCTCTTACTTTAATAGTTTATGTTTGATCATAAAGACATAGTATAAGGGTAATGATACACTATTTGTATTTTTTTTTCTGCCTCCTATACAAAAATAATTAATGGGAAATCTAAACGAAGATATTTTTACCTTTGTTTGCTAAAAATCATCTTGAGTGCCAGCCTGAATAATGCTATACGTGGTGTAGGCCTCAGGAACAGATGAGAAAGAACTTAAAGGATCAGCAAAGAATGAACAGAGAGAAAATAAGGCTGAAGAAGAAAGAGAGGCTCATCTGGTGGAAAGGAATCAAGTGCCCTTTGAATTGTCTTAAGTGCTTCCTAGTAGCACTCTGGTGGCATCAGGCAGCTGCGTTGAGTCTAAGCTGAGTGTCTTCCTGATTTCCACTATTTCTTGGGACTGAAAAGGGTACAGGTCTTTCATACACATTTATTATAATTTAGGTTATGAGTGTGATCTAGGTATTTGAAAAGAAGACTGGTCGCCAGGAAGCATTCCTTCTGCTTCCCTGCATTGTTGGTCTCTGATTATGTATGTGACTCTGTGAGAAGTCTCTGACCTTCTCTCTACACAAATTCTCTTGTTCGTGAAATGAGGTGTGCCCTGATGGGGTGTTGGCAAGCCTGACGAATGTGTCTAAACTACTCTGGAGGAGGATTGTGTGGGGAGTGAGGCAGTGGGGGCAGAGGGAGTGGAGTGGCCTTGGGTCCAGCCTTCTTAGAACATAAAATGAAATGACACTCTGGGACCCAGGTGCACTGAGGCTCAGGGAAGGTTTGGTGAAGGATTTCATCCAGTGCATGAAACCGTTAATTTTTCATTGTCTGAATAAACGTAGAACATACAATTACCCATGATGACTCTCAAGCAAAGGCTCATGTTGAGTATCTGCTGTATTCAGGGCATGGTTGTAAGCCTAATGGGTCATATGATAAGAACACCTAATTCTTACTTTGAAAGGACTGACAGTAAAATGGGCAGGGGAGACAGACTGGCAGAAAACACATGTAGAACTGTATGGATATAAATGACTATTAATGTCTCAGTCAACAATGTGTCTTGCTTACCTTATTTTTGTTTAGTTTCCAAAGAACTTCCAGTTAACTTATTTCCCATGAGTATTTCAAAGGTGTCTCTTCTATTTAATTTGCAAGATTCAGGCTATTTAATATTCCTTAGGAAACACTAGTGAAAATAAGATGTTTCCATCAGTCAAGTAGATTTTGGGGCACTGCATAAAGGCATGGAGAGGGTAGGAAACGAGGGAGTTCAAATGACTCAATTTACTGGAAAGTCAAAGGCACATTATAAAAGAGTTAACAAATAATACAAGAGAAGATATAGAATGATGTACTAATATAAGGAATGGACTATTTTGGAGTTATCCAAAATAGAGGAATATCGTTATGGGTTGAATAAGTGAGGGAGGGCTTGGTGGAGGAAAACGAGCTTGAGTTAGTTCTTTTTTTTTTTTTTTAAGATTTTATTTATTTATTTAAGAGAGAGAATGAGAAAGAGAGAGAGAGCATGAGAGGGAGGAAGGTCAGAGGGAGAAGCAGACTCCCCGCTGAGTGGGGAGCCCGATGCGGGACTAGATCCCGGGACTCCAGGATCATGACCTGAGCCGAAGGCAGTCGCTTAACCAACTGAGCCACCCAGGCGCCCAAGCTTGAGTTAGTTCTTAAAAGATGGGCAGGAGCTAGATGGTGAAGATGAGAAGAGAGAGCTTTCCAGCTAAAGGAATTAATAACTAACTTGAAAAAGTGTTTTTAAAACTTTTAGAAAGCCACACTCATTCCTGTTTGTTACCTGGTAAAAAGGAGTATAATATTTCTAAAGGAATTTAGGAATTTTAAAAATTGTAGAAATTGTCTATATTTTTCTCAGAAAAAAAATTAAGTACCTTCTATTTAAAAGCAGCCTTTAACCTTTCTGGTATGACTCAGAAATGTTTCTGTATTTGAACATCACTGTGACTCTGTAGTGTTACCTTTTCCTCATCTTATTTCCAGATCAGATGCTAGTATCATCCCTGAGATCAGTTAACATTTCTGTATTATGTAGATATGATTGATATTAATACAGTGTGATAAAGTAGCCTCACCGGAGATAGTGTGATGACGGGGTCGATGGGACATTACCTCTGCCCGTTTCAGGAGAGGGCAGCAGGCTTCTTGCACAGTGATTACCTCTTTGTGACAAAAGACAGTGTCTTTGTATTTCTTCATTTGAAGTCAAAGCATAAATGTGGGCAGAGTTGTTTTTAACTAACATGACGATGATCATCTGTGTGCCGGTATTTAATTGTTCGTAGAGATCGAGCTGTACTAGCGCAGAGGAGTCTGAATCTAGTCTCGAGCTGTCAGTGGAGAATGTCAGTCATTTCAGTAAATCGCCCCTTGACTCTCATCCCGTATAATTCTTTAATTTTAGGCCTGAAAAACTCAGAAAGAAATATTGTGTAAAACGTACCAAAAAAGAACCGTCCTGTGTAATACACTTTAGGTAGTGTTCGGAAACAAAAATGGACCGTATGACACGTAAGGCTGTAAATTGATTCTGTCAAGGGCACTCAGAATGGTACCCGTTAACTAGGCTCATGTGTTCTTTAAAAAAATTATCACATGTTTTCAAATTATGCATTTAATTTAACCTATCTTAACACATGGAAGTTTTGATGTGGTTTCTTTTCTCCATCAGTTCCAAAGAGTCAAAGTGATTATCAAAGCTGAAAAGGCTTTTTGTATTTTCTTCAAATGTTGAAGCCATGTATGTGAACAAGGCTGATGAATTTGCTGTTTTATTTAGTTGACATTTTAATTCAAAATGTAAACTGAAGTTTCTTTTCATTTCTTCGCATTATTAATATTATTCTGTTTTTGGTTAGCCTGGGTAAAACCGTTCACTGGTGTCATTTTTGATAATTAGCCTTTTACATCTTGGGGTTTTTGGTAAGCAAATAAATATTTTAAATGTAATTGGTGCAATTACTGTATGTGCATTGAACAACTTTATATTGAGCTTCATGTCATGTCACATTTTTATGCTGGTAGGTTTTTTATGATTTTTTTAATTGTATGTGGTATTCTTCTGAAATATATAATTACCAGCTCAGCCTTGAGTTGGAGAAGCAAGAATTCTGTCGTTCTCTCAAACAGGCTTGTATTGAAAGATTATAGAAAAGCTTGCTTTCTTCTAATATTCCTTCCCCATCGATAAAAGTAGTTCATGTCTGAATGTTAATGCTATTTTTGCATCTCGTGCAATCCCAGCATCACACTGTTCTAGTAGGAGTCCAAGCAAACAACCCAAGCTTGGTCCACATTTGATTTGGTAGAAACTGTAAGATTGGGAGTGGGGATGGGAGGTGGTAGTCATTAGGCGGCTGGGGTAAAAACTGAAGGAAACAAGAACAGTGTAAACATTAGCTAACCATGAACTTCTTACCCTGGTCCTATCCCTTGGAGTTGCAGAGCAGGGAGAGAAGCTTTAGGATGGCCCATCTGCTCCAGCTGGACTTTTTCTCAAAATGCTACCCAGTGGCAGGGTCAAGCCACACATCAGCCTCAGCAGGGAGGCACTGGGCAAGGGTTACTGGAAAGGTGAGCACAAGGAGAGGGGAGGAAATAGCATAGTTCTGGGCCCCAGGAAGTTTAGGAGAGCTTTTAGAATGGCTGGACTGAAAAGAAGTGTTAACGAAAACCAAAAATGAATAGGGAAAGTCCATTAGCAAAACAAACAAACAAATGGAAACGAAAAAGAGTTAAAGTGGAGAACGAATAGAAAAGATTAAAAAATTCTGTACTCGTTACTAACGCTCTCTTCCAAAGGGTAGGAAGTCTTACTGTGATGGAGAATGTCTTACCGAAGGGCTAGGATAAGAAATGATCTTTGCTCCATGTCAGACTCTTCCGTTATATGGCATTGTAAACATTATAGCAACACTTAGGACTATTGTAACTCTCCATGTGTTCCCATCGCGTGGTTAAGAATTTTCTGCTTTAAAAAGAGATAGAGAACCAGACTGAGAAGGAAACTGATTGTAGAATAGCTAGAGGGGCTTCATGCCAGGGAACATCAATTGTGATATTATATTCTGCCTAAATTATGATGAAATCATTGGAGGCATCAGAGCAAAAAGCAGATCGTGGGGAAGCTATTAACAGGTTAGCATTTGCAGTTCGTGTGAGAATATGGATGCCATCTACCAAAGGCTCAGATTAGAGACGAATGGCAATACCATGGATTTCAGCTTTGTTTTCTGTGTGCCTATAACTAGACAGTGTTAGGCATCACTAGAAGTTTTTTGTTTTCTTTTTTAAACAATACTAAATTTATGAAGTTCCAAGGTTACATCAGTAGAATGACTACTTCACCTGTCTCACAAACTTACAGAAAAATAAGGGGCTCCGGGAAAGAGAAACATTGCCAAACACAAATTTCTTACAGTTCAGCTAGTGATTTGGAAGCTGACTCAGGACTGACTGCAGTCAAGCCCAGTAGGTAACTTGAAATCTTCACTGCCCAGATGGATGAAGTCCTGCCTGACTCCCTGCCTCAAGTCTGTTCACTCATCTCATACTGAGATGAACATTTTCTCTGCCTGCTCTGGAAGCTAGCCTAGAACATATTCCCTTGAGAAACTTGCCACTTTTTTCCTAAAGCCATGGAATTTCAGTAACTTTACATTTATTATAATTTGGAGATACCTTATTCACATTGTTTTAAAGAAAATCACCACCAAGCACCAAGCTTCCTTAATGAAAATCCAAAGACTTTAGAGATACTAGATTGTCAAGGAAGGTACAGTTGTACTTTTTAAAATTTAATTTAATATTAATTAATTAACTTAGAGAGGGAGGGGGCAAGGACAGAGGGAGAGGGAGATGAATCTCAAGCAGGCTCCATGCCCAGCTGAAGCATGACGTGGGGCTTGATCTCACAACCCTGAGATCACCACTGGAGCCGAAATCAAGAATCAGACGCTTAACTGACTGAGCCACCCAGGCATCCCACAGTTGTGTTTTTAAAAGAGTATTAAAGAGAGTGTATTATCTCTCATTGGCAAGCTTTGCAGGCTGGTTAATGACTTAGATGAAAGAAGGGTGAGGACAAGTGTGTCTGTGCTGCTCTCCACTGGGAGTTGAGAGTCACATTTAGAATATTAGGGAAAATATCTTTCCTGGTTGCTTTTCTTATAAATGGGATATTTAAAATTTTCCTTGAGTTCTCTTATACTTAATTGCAATGAAAACTCATCTATACATACCAGGTTCCCACTTTGTACCCGTTACTGTAAAAGTAAATGATATTTGCCATTGGATTTTAGGTCAGGAGGATTATCACAGCTTTTACTTTCCATCAAGAGCCTGAGATTTGGATTCGGACAGACCTGAGTTTGACCCTTAGAGCTGCATTTACAAGCAAATCTGACCTTGAAAAGACAATTAATCTCTCAGAGCCTTACATTCCTCAGCCATCCAAAGGAGAAAATAATACAATCAAAATGTTAGAGGTTTTTTTTTTAAGATTTATTTTATTTATTTATTTTAGAGAGAGCCCACGAGCAGGGGGAGGGGCAGAGGGAGAGACACAAGCAGACTCCCTGCTGAGTGTGGAGCCCGCCACGAAGCTGGATCCCATGACCCGAGATCACAACCCGAGCCAAAATCAAGAGTCAGATGCTCAGGGCACCTGGGTGGCTCAGTCGATTAAGCATCTGCCTTCGGTTCAGGTCATGATCCTCTGGTCCTGGGATCAAGCCCCACATGGGGCTCCCTGCTCAGCAGGGAGTCTGCTTCTCCCTCTCCTTCTGCCTGCCACTCCCCCTGTTTGTGCTCTCTCTCTCTCTGTCAAGTAAATAAATAAATAAAATCTTAAAAAAAAAAGAGTCAGACGCTCAACCAACTGAGCCACCCAGGCATCCCTCAAAATGTTAAGAGTTTTAAACTAAATGATATCTATCTATCTATCTATCTATCTATCTAACAGTATCTGACTCAATAGACAGTAACTTTCATTCTTCCTGTTCATTCATTCCATAGGCATTATTGAGCACCTACTTAGTGCCAAGCCTTGTCCAGACACCAGGCGTGGGAAAGAACACATAATGCAGCCCCTTAAGAACTCACAATACAGTGTGAAAAGTGCTGCAACCCGGCAGCATACAAAGAGCCAAGGGAACATAAAGGAGGGTGCCATCTCTTTTGCCTGGGAAACCGGGGGAGATTACTTGAGATGATGTACAGGCTGGGTTTTAAGGAGGAAATAGATGGAAAAAGGAAGAGAGGCATTTTAGGCAAAGGTACAGACTTGGGAATGGTCAGTTCAGTTGAGGGTGAAGCAGACAGTTTGGGTAGAGGAGTGGTTAAAATGGATCTGAGAAGTGATGTTTGGACCTTGGATGCCATGGGTTTTCAGTGAAGTGACATAGTCAAATCTTTACTTGGAATTCTCTTTCCATTAGCCATGGGGTTGGTGGGACAGATAGATGGTGAGGGATGCTGATAAAGAGGCACTTACCCTACTCCAGAAGAGAGGCTGAGGCCTCACCCAAAGCAGGAACAATGGGACTGGAAAGGAGAGAGTGAATGGGTGAGTGTCTCAGACGTAGAGCCTGTGGAGCTTGGTGACTGATTAGGTATGGTTGGATGAGAATGAGGTGGGCATCGTAGATGACAGCAAGTTGGTGGGTAGTGATGCCATTTGTTTAGAAAGAGAGTATAGGAGGCTGGGAAGGGAAGATGAGCTCAGTTCTGGACCAGATAGATTTGAGGAGTTCAGGACACACTGGTGGAACTGATTATAAACATTTGGAAGCTCTTGATCTGGGGCTGGAGACAGCTTTAGCCCTCACTGATAAATGAATCATGGTCCTGTCCTTGGAAAAGGATGTCCCTAATCAGAGAAAGGATATAGAGTGAAAGATGGGGTCCTGGGAAGCACACCCAGGGGGCCTGTAGAGAAAGGGAAGGAGACTCACATGGTTAATACCTAAAGTAAGAGGAGAATCAGAATTATTTCAGAAGCAAAGGAGGGAGAGAATTTTAAGTAAGGAGGAATATAGAGCAATGTCAAGTGCTGCAAGTAATTCAAGAAGAAAGAAGACTGAAAAGGGGTCATTGCATTTGGCAATTGGGAAGCCAGTGGTGATCTTAGGAAGAGGCATTTCATGCAGACATGAAGGTAGAAAGCATTTCTTTGAGTGAATTAGGAAGTGCAGACAGCAATGTGTTAGATGAGCCTATGTGAATCATCTTTTAAAAATCTTTAATAAATCGGGGCGCCTGGGTGGCTCAGATGGGTAAGCATCTGCCTTCGGCTCAGGTCATGATCCCAGGGTCCTGGGATCGAGCCCCATATCAGCCTCCTGGCTCAGCGGGGAGCCTGCTTCTCCTCCTCCCTCTGCCTCTCTCCCTGCTCATGCTCTCTCTCTCCCTCTCTGTATCTCTGTGTCTCAAGTGAATAAATAAAAATCTTTAAAAAAAAAATCTTTAATAAATCATGGAGCGTGGAAGAGGTGCCCTAACATGGAAAATGGGCAAATGCCTTCTTAATTTTTGACAGCTCATACAAGCTTAGCTTCACACCCCCTCCCAGGGTCCTTTGAAGAGGTCCATGCATGTGGAGGGCCATGGAACTTGAGCTTCATGATCTTCACGATGTACCTACCTCTGTCAAGAGAAAAGCAAGGACTGCCTGCTCAAGAATGTTTGACACACCATTGTTTGTAATGGGAAAAATTAGAGCCAAATAACCTGAAAGAAGAGCTGGTTAGGTAAAGGTTAGCAGATTCATACTATGCAACTGTCAAAAAGAACGAGGTATTTCTGGCATGTATTAACACAGAAGGGTATCCATAATATATTATTGAGTGAAAAAAGCTAGCTTTCGAACACTATATAGTATAGTCCCATGTATCTAAAAAAGGAAATGTGTACATACACATGTGTGCACATATATATACATATACACATACTACATATATATTTCTATTTCTAGTTAGATTTGATTTTAAAAAAAAGGGCTCTGGAAGGGCACCTGGGCAGCTCAGTTGGTAGAGCATGCAACTCTTGATCTCAGGGTGATGAGTTCAAGCCCCACACTGGGAGTGGAGCCTACTTTAAAAAAATGTCAAAAAAAAAAAAAGCTCTGGAAGGTCCACCAAATTGTCAGCAACTGATATTCTTAAAGAATAGAAATTAGAGACTGGAGTTTGGTGATGGGAAGACTTTCATATTGTGCTCTTTCACTTCTATATCATTTTAATTTTTTTGTCAACAAATGCATGATTCTTTGTTGATTTTCACAAGATGTATAGAATTTTAAAATCTCACACGAGGAATAATTTAAGATATTTGATTATATAGAGCCTATCTCAAGGAGAACATAATGGCATCCTTGAAATATTTGAAGGGTAACCACTGGAAGAGATTAGATTTGTTCTGAAAGATACTGACCTGTAGAAATAGGGCTGATGGGTGCAACAAAAGAGATAATTTTTTTTTTGAGAGAAAGAGAGAGAGACAGATTGCATGAGCGTGGGGAGGGGCAGAGGGAGAGAGAGAATCTAAAACAGGCTCCAGGCTCAGTGTGGAGCCTGACGTGGGGCTTGATCTCATGACGCTGAGATCATTACCTGCACGGAAATCAAGAGTTGGATGCATGAACGACTGAGCCACCTAGGCGCCCCAAGAGATAAATTTTTGAGACTCTAGAAAAATTAAAAAATAGTTATAAAGACCAGACACAGCAGGCCTGGAATCATTTTTGATGTCACCAGGTTTCAGAAAGCTGTTCATAACTGTACTATCTATGGCACTGTTCTGGTCATGCTCAGCGCCTTTGTTGGGAGTGGATCTTTTCAGCCTTAAGCTGTGAGAGTTTGGAGTGAACCTACTTCAGACAGTATGTGTAGGAGTTCAAGGCAGGGCTCTCAGTCCACTCCTGCACCATCATTTAATAACCTTGGGTATGTTCCTGATCCTTTCTAGGTCTCAATTTTCAAATCTGTGAAGTGCAGTAATCAAACTAATACTATCTTTGAGTGCAGTCCCATCTTCAAGGTAGAGTTAGGGTTGCTTCCTATCTTCCCCTCCACAGTCTCCATCTGCTTGCTCCCCTCGACCACCCCAAATAAATAGACAGTCCAAGTGAAAGACTGTGGGCCAGCTAGGTTAATAGAGCTTTCAGACAAGTACTTTAGTCATCCACTTCCAACCAAATTGCTCCTATAAACCCTTTCTTGGTAAGAGTCATCTAGCCCCACCACTGCCTGAGAAGGTTGTTGGGGGAATTCAATGAGATGATTAAGACATTTAGCACAATGCTTAGCACAGAGTAAACTATGCAGTGAAATAAAAATTATAGACACTCGTGTATCTCACTAAATCATAATGTTAGTATAAGTGAGATGACGTTGTAAAGATTCTGGGGGTACATCTGTCAGGTTTTCCTTTCAGTAAATGATTTGATGATTAAAAACCTGTAATACTCTTGATGCTCTTGGACCTCATTTCCTTTTAGTTTTCCTGTCCTTGAGGTTCAGTGACTTTTCTTATTGCTTTGTTCACTCAACAATCATTTGCTGAGTACCTACTGAGTTCTGGGTTCAATCCTAGGTGCTGGTAGTAGTAAGATGAAAAAAGAGGGGCTCTGTGCTCCTGGTCAGAAGGAGAAAGAAGTTCAGATCATTGCAACAGGAGATGATCAGGGTTAAAAAAAATAAAGGTGTGTAAATGATATTAACGGAGAAAGCAGATACTGAGGTCTGTCTGAGGAGCCAGAGAAAGCTTCATGAAAGAGGACACACCCGAGCTGGAGCCTGAAGGGAGGACAGGAGTCTGCTCGTAGAAACCCTCTATCATAGGATGGATGGATGGATGGAGATTCTGCTTAATGTTTGCTGCCAAGGTTTCCATGACCCTTTATAAAACTGAAATGACAATAAGTTTGATTCTTCGTTTTCCCAACATTTGGCTGTCATGACAGAAAACCCAACAAGTGCTGTTCAGCTAAGTTAGAGATGCACTATCTACTGGCATATGGGCTTCAGCTGTCTTCCTGCCCCACTCTCCTTACCGCCTGGCCTTCATTCTCAGGGCCAAAAGGGCAACTGTACTACATCAGTTGTGAGGCTTTGTAATTCCCTCAGGAAGGAAAGTCCTTCCCCCAAATCTTCCAGTTGCATTTCACTGGACAGAAAGGGGCCGCCTGGCCATTGTGAACTGTGAGGGAGGCCAAGCAATTTTTCTGGAGCAAGAAAGTAAAGAGAAAGGAGACTGTGAATGCTCTTGGCCCATCTATAGTGTCTGCCAGAGCAAGAAATGCAACTTTTTCATCACTAGTCGTGGTTTGGTCTTATTTTTATAGTTGTTGCCATTTGTATTACTTTCTTGGTGCTCCTGTGACAGGTACCACAACCTGGGTGGCTTTAAACCACAGAAATGTATTGTCTCACAGTTCTGGAGGCTGGAAGTTGTAGAAACTAGGTGTCAGCAGAGCCCAGCTCCTTTGAAACCCGTAGAGGAACACGTCACTGCACGTTCCCAGCTGCTGCTGGTTTGCCGGCAATCTCTGGCGTCGCTTGGTTACGCTTAGCTGCGTAACTCCAGTCTCTGCCGTTGTCCTCACATAATGCTTTCCTGTGTCTCTGTCTTCACGTGGCCAGTCCTGTTGGAATAGGGGCCCACCCTCCTCCAGTAAGACCTCATCTTCACCTAACTAATTATGTCTGCAATGACCCTATTTCCAAAGAAGGTTACATTCTGAGGTACTAGGAGTTAGGATTTAAGCATTATCTTTTTGAGGGGAGGAGGGATGGATATCATTCAGTCCATACCACCATTACTTTGCCCCGGTACATAAATAAGAAATGCTCCATTTCCAAATTATGTTTCTTTATACCTAGGTTTTGTAACAAACTTTTAAAAGCCTTATTTTCATTCCTACTTAAATTTCATTCATGATATTTATTTATTTCATGCCTAGTTTATTCCAGTTTTTTAGTTAAAATAATTCCTTCTTTTCCTAAAATAATTCATACTTATTTGAACTACAAAACTGTGTCGATATGAGTGATAAACAGTATTCAAATAACTGGTTACACATTTAGGAAAAAGAGTTTTAAAATCCATACCTAGTGCCATAGGCCCCCCAAAATGTATAAATGTGTTGAAGAGTTAAATATTTCATATTTCTTCTGAATGTTTGTGTGATTGTAAAAATTGTAAGAAACAGATTGTAAGAATTGTTAAGATTGTAAGAAACAGTAGAAATAATAAAAGAAACTATCTGTGAGTTCTAACTGTATAAAAATGTAAAGCTTTTCATGCAAGAAAAAAAACTCAGTGGGGAAATGATCAATTAGGAAATGTTATACCAAATCAGACAATAAACATAAACAGCATATTACCTATAACTATTAAGACCCCAATAGATGGATGGCCAAGGATGTGACCAGACATTGTATAAAAACACCATATATCTGGGCGCCTGGGTGGCTCAGTTGGTTAAGCGACTGCCTTCGGCTCAGGTCATGATCCTGGAGTCCCGCGTCGGGCTCCCTGCTCGGCAGGGAGTCTGCTTCTCCCTCTGACCCTCCCCCCTCTCATGCTCTCTCTATCTCATTCTCTTTCTCAAATAAATAAATAAAATATTAAAAAAAACAAAAACAAAAAAACCCCACCATATATCTGATGCAAACATGGGAAAATATGTAGTAATCATTAAGAAGTGAAATCTAAGGGCACCTGGGTGGCTCAGTCAGTTGGGCGTCTGACTGTTGGTTTCCGCTTGGGTCAAGATCTCGGGGTCATGAGATCGGGCCCCATGTCAGGCTCTGCGCTAGGTGTGGAGTCTGCTTGTCCCTCCCCCTATCCCCTTGCCCCTGCTCACAGGCGCATGCTCACTCTCTCTCTCTCTCTCAAATAAATAAATAAATAAAACCTTTTCAAAAAAGTGCAATTTCAGGGCGTCTGGGTGGCTCAGTTGGTTAAGCGTCTGCCTTCAGCTCAGGTCACGATCCCAGGGTCCTGGGATCGAGCCCCGCATCGGGCTCCCTGGTCAGCAGGGAGCCTGCTTCTCCCTCTCCCTCTGCTCCTCCCCCCTTGCTCGTGCTCTCTCTCTCTGTCAAATAAATGAATAAAATCTTTTTTTAAAAAAAGTGCAATTTCAGCTGCAATGTAACTGATAAATTATTACATTGCTGATAATGACATCAATTGCTATAGTCCCTTTGAAAAACATGTGGCACATACATCCAGAGTTATAAAAACATTCATACAATTAGTATTTCTGGAAGTTTAGCCTAACTAAATAGTCCTAAAGTAGACAAAAACTGTATTTATAAAGTTATGAATTGTAGAATCATTTGTCATCATCAACACTTGGGAGCCGTCTACTTGTCTGACAGTAGAGGCATGGGTGGGTGAAGAAAGATGCATTCTTTGGTTGGAAATGCAGCCATGAAAGGTGTAACACTGAAGACCTGTGGCAACATGAAGAAACACTTGTGTTTTAAAGTCACATTGTTTTTAAAGTGCTATATATAATTGCAATAATGTAAAATTAAAAGCATGCATATGGGTAGCCAGTAACAATGAGATGGTGGAGTGTGCCGAAAAGTGTTCAGGAGCATGGAGTTGTTTTAAGGTGATATGATTATGAGTCATTTTTCCATCATTTCCCAAACTTTCTTGTAATTTAAAAAGTGTTTAAGCATAGTCAACTTACTATTTGGTTTGAAATCTTCCTGTACTTCTTGCATGTTAATGAAACCATTAGGAGGTAAGGAGAATTTAATGAGCTTTCTGGGAAGAAATTTTTGCTCACAGTAGTATTGTAAATCACACCAGATGTTTTTCTTTCAGAAAGTAAGTCTTGTACTAAGTGGTAGGATTATTCTGATAAGAAAAAGTGACATTTGAAGAAAGCATTTTAATATAGTATATGTGCATTGTATGATTAACAGCAATGTTTTTGACTGGTGAAGTAATTATTTTAATCCTGTCTTGTCATTCACTTTAGTTTTGGCTTTGTGGCTGAGACTTGAAAGCCATAGTTTCAAAGAAAATAACTTACCCATAGGCTGGAGAAAAGTAGTTTTACTTTCACCACAACAAATGATCTCCTCTGACTTAGTAGATAGGACCTAATAGTGTGGATTTAATGCCAGGCAATCAGTGCAGTTGACACTATTTTAGCAGTCTCTTTATTTGCATTCTTTTAAGAGGATTTGCTCCTCCCTTCTCAGAGGCAGAGTTTATAAGAACTGTAAAAACACGATTATTTGCCCTGCTCCTTGTTCCCGGTGAGATGCACCTAGCGTATTCCCCAGGCTTAGTGGACTGCCCACTGTCCCTGAGGGAACACAGGCGGCCAACTCTCTTTGGGGGGCTGAGAAATAACCAGGGATGACAGCCCCTTTGGGCCGTCCACTGCCCAGGCTTGATTAGATTATGTCTCTGTGGTTGACTAGGTTTTGAATTCACTGGTCTGAATTCACTACCTGAAGATTAAAGTTAGTGGTAGTGCATCTCACTGCCTCCCAAGGTAATAACACACATGTGTGCACGTGCGCGTGCACACACACACAGGCATGCATGCACCCACGCTCATGCTTGTGCACATAGGCTTAGTGCCAAATAACCAACTTATATCCGTTAGGAGAAAAGGAGTCTGGTGGGTGGGTGTGGGAGTGATGATGGAAAGGAGTTAATCCCTATCTCCAAAGTAAAGACTAGACAATGGGGATCCATGCAAAGCAGTGCTGGACAATGGACATCTACTGGCTCCCTAGTGAAACGCAGTCTGCCTTCAGTTATTCAGGGGCCGATCATCCAAAGTGTGGATTATCCAAGCCATATGCTTTCTCCTCCTTTGCCATCTGGCTGGTTGCCTGCTTCCCTTCTTATTAACAGGGAAAATACTCAAAATACTTCAGTCCATTTCTGCCAACCCATTTCCATTAGCTGTATCAAACCCTGTCTTTCATCTGATTCAGTGCACATTTTGATCAAATCTGGTCACTTGGCATATTTTGATGCCTCGCAGGGACACATTGGTTAGTTTCTAATGCACAATCCTGTGGTTGTTGATCCTTGTCTCAGAACAGCCCTTCAGCCATCATCTCTTGGATGCTTTATTTATCTTTTCAGCTAGCTAGGGAGCCCCTTCAAGATATGGAGTATTTCCTCTGCTTTTCATTATCTTCTTCAAGGGGCCAACAGAGCTCTTTTCACAAGGTGGATGTGGGACAAGTGTTGGCTGACTAAGTACTAGTCATCATCATTTCAACCAGACAAGTCATGAGAAAGTCACCACAGTAAGAAGCAGTGAGCAGCCATGCCATTTGCTATAAAAAATAAACTGACAGAAAACCCTAGGCTTTCAGAATTGCAAGAAGCATTAGAGATAGTTTTATCTTGTTGATAGGGAAATTTGGGCCCGTAGGAGTAAAGTAACTTGTCTCTGATTGCCCAGAGCATCTGTAGCAGAGTTAGGACTAGAACTCAGATCTCTAGAGCCATTTCTGCTATGTTTCAGATTTCCAAGGATTATATAAAAGTGGGGTTACGCAGAAGGTATGCAAAAAAGGAGTAGCTTAGATTATTATTTTTACAATTTATTTATTTTGAAAGAGAAAGAGAACAGAGGGGAGGGGCAGAGGCAGAGGGAGACAAAGAATCTTAAGCCTGATGTGGGGCTCAATCTCACAACCCTCAGATCATGACCTGGGCTGAACTCAAGAGTTGGATGCTTAACTGACTGAGCCACCCAGGCACCTAGGAGTGGCCTAGATTATACTGGGAAGAAGAGAATATATTATTGATAGGTAACCAAGATTAAAGAAAAATATTATCCCTCTTTTATATACATTAATCTTTTGGAATTATAGATATCATAGGAAAATAGTAATTTTTTGGAGTTATTTTTGTTTTAAAGACTGATCTAAAATAGGAATTGAAAAGGTCTCATCCAAGTGCCTACAACAAACCTGACATGGTAGGAAACAATCCAAATTTGCCAAGTGAAAGAATGAAGCCTAAATTTTCTCATTTTCTAAGGACTAGGAGTATTCTTTAGTTCTAGAATTGTCAAGTCTGTTTATGAAAAATATTAGTCTTTCTTTGAATCAACTTTCTTGGTTTTGCCATGTATATTGTCCAGAGTCATCTGGACAAACAGTTCAGCTACAAATTACAATGAACTGAAGTACCTGTGTGTGGATATCATAAATTATCAGAGAAAACTAGTGGCCTGTCACTTACAAATGAAAGGCCCATTTAACATTTTATAATCTTAGCCTGATCATCTTGGATATGACTACTGTAAATTTCTAAGGTGAATCTCAAACATCGGATTACATTTCCAATTCCAGGTATGGGGGGGATGCTTTATGTCATTTTAATGAGCATATTTAGGTTTAGAATTCTATAACCCATGAACCTTCACATGAGGGCAAAAATAATTTCTATTGCTTTCTTTAAAAGTTTTATACATTATCCAAATAATATACATTCATTTTAGAAAAATTAGAAAATATAGGTAATCATAAGGAAGAATAAAGCCACTATTAACCCCAGGAGCCAAAGATTAACTGTTAACTATTAGTTGTGTACACTTGTAGACCTTTATTCTATGCATATTCATGGGATCATATACTACACACTGTTTTAAAACTGAGCTTCTTTGATATCTTGCGAATATTTCTAGAAATCATTCTTATGGTTGTATAGTATTCCATTATATACAAGTACCATAATTTGTTTAACTAATCCCTTGGTTTTGGATATTTAGATTATTTCCCATTGTTCGCTATTACAGACAATGCCTTGGTGAACTTCCTTATTTATACATCTTGACTCACATGTTCAATTATATCCTTAGAATAGATTCCGAGGAGTACAACTGTTGAATTTAAAATAAAATATACTCAGTTTGTTAGGGTGGAAAAAAGAATTTTTAGATGTCAAAGAGATTATCTTCATATTGACTTTGACATTGTCTGAGACTTAAGATGTTTTTACGAGTACTAAGTGCTAACTAAGTACTAACTTAATTTGGGTTCTTCATAAGAAACACATTTTTTATTGTGCATTGGTACAATTGTATTTGACAAATGATGATCTCCCATACACATAGTTTTAGATGGTTTTTAAATATTTCGATGCTTTAAATGGCGGTGCTCTCTTAGTAATAGTAATAAATTATGCTGATTGGTTTCCCCTCATTATTTTCAAAGCCTGGGTGCTTTGTTTAGCTGGTTGACATGAGGCAGTTTCTTGCTGGAGGCAAAATGTCATTGGACCATGAGCTAATCTTTTTTCCCCTCTGATTTTACCCACTTCCAGGCTGATTATATAAACAATAAGGTGTTGCCTTTTTAATTAAGTGAAAGTGGCACATTACAGGTGCTTTTCAGCAATCTGAACTTCTTTCTTAAATAGGTCTTGCACTATCTATACCCAAATGAGAACGTAAATGTTCAGGCAAGGCCATTTTAGAGGAGTATTTAAAATGAGGAGCACTAGAGTCTTCTTGAGTTTTGGGTGCAATGGGATGTAAGAGAGCGGTATACAATTAGGATGAAAGGAGACACAAGGGGAGAGAAGCTATGCTTACTGAGCTTGTTCAACTTGATGACATTTTGATTTTCATGATAAAGTCTGCAATAACCTTTATCTTTTTATATTTAATTTAATGGCCTTGGAATCTGGAGATGCTAGCAGACCTCATTTATCATGTGGCAAATATCAGCCTCTTCTGGTACAATTTTTTTGTGCTAACTAAAAGAGATGTGGAATTAAAAATAGGTCAGAAGGCTTTTCATTTCAGTTTTGTTGATTTAAGTGGATGCAGGAGGGGGAAGGACAGGCAAAACATTAGTTTCTTTTAAGTGATATTATGGAGAAAATAATCTATAACAAGCAAACAGAGATTAGAGTACTATGAGAACACTGAAGATTATGTTTTATGAAATGAGTTCTTTCCAAAGCATTAGAGAAGTATAATTACAAAAACTATTTCAAGTTGCCTACCAGTGATTTTTTGCTTAAAGTAAGGGAATGTTATTTATTTGAAATATTTTCATTTATCTTTCTGTGAGGCTGTGATGGAAAAGATGAATGTATGCTTTGTTAAATTATTTGTTCATTCATAAGACAATGAATTTATGTCCTATGAGATATTTCTCTTAAAATGAATTATTAGTTCTTTCTTAGAACAAAAACAAAAATGAAAACCTGAGCCCAAATAATGGTACATCTAAGAGTATATTTGGAAGGCCCTGCCTTGTCAATAAGAGTGAATAATTAATTACACTCCGAAATACAATTTTTCTCAAAAATATTTTTTTTTCTGGAAAAAAGAAGCTTAAAAAAAAAAAAAGCAATAGTTCTGGGGCACCTGGGTGGCTCAGTTGGTTAAATGTCCGACTCTCCATTTCAGCTCAGGTCTTGATCTCGGGTCCTGAGTTCAAGCCCTGCGTCGGGCTCTGCACTGGGCATAGAGCCTCCTTAAAAGAAAAAAAAAAAAAGCAATAGTTCTTCTTTAGGTGTCTCTAGAAGGCTTGTGCTGTATTTAATAGTAAGAGCGGATAATAAATGTAAATTCTGGGGCATTGTAGCCCATGGCTTCCATACTGCAGTGAAATGAATTACAGAAACACAAAGAGCTGTTGAGACACAGATAAGCATTTCTCCCTCCATTCCACTGTGACCCTCCCTCTGAGTGTCACTGAGCCTCTGAAACTCATTATGGCCTCTAATTCTAAGCTAAAGTAGGCCCCCAGAAGAGGCTTTTTTTTTTTTTTTGAGAGAGAGAAAAAATTCACACATGTGTGAGCAGGGGGAGGGGCAGAGGGAGAAAGAGAGGGAGAACCCCAAGCAGAGTCCACGCTGAGTGTGGAGCCTGAGACAGGGCTCTATCTCATGACCCTGAGATAGTGACCTGAGCTGACATCAAGAGTCGATGCTTAACCAACTGAATTACCTACGTGCCCCCCGCTTTTTTTTTTTTTGCCACTAACACTCCTCCTCCCACCCTCTCACCATTATCCCCCGAAATAAGGAAAAAAAATGATAAAAATCAGAGTGGGCAGAAATTTTTTTTCTGACAGAAAAGTTCCTATCTTAAATGATACAACACACTTAAACTTATATTCAAAAAATTTGATCGCTTTCACATGTACTGGATTAATACTTTAATGTCACTGCAAGTGGGAGGGTAAATAAGCATCCTCTTCTTGTATACTCCATGCCACAAATGCTCTTGAGAAGCAACCAAAACTGTTTGGCTAGTTATTGTCAGAACTAAGATGATTGATTTTTCACAGAAACATTTTGATATCTAGATGGGTATCATTAACGCATTTAAAAGTTAACTCAGATATCTAAAGACACAGACAATTTTTAATTTGTTCTCATGTTCCAGTCAGGGGGTAGTCCCACCCAAATCCAACTTGTGTGAGAGCCATATGAGGCCATCCTATTGTGGAAGTCAGGATCTCTCAGAGTACAGTTTAGAGAAAAATCCAGACCCCTTTTACATTTTGAGGCTTCCAGCATATTAAAGAACTGAATAGATGCCAAAATAGGGTTGCAAAAATTATTGATTTATCTTGTGTGTTTACATATAAGAGATCAATGATGTAAACAGGCACATCCAAAATGCAATGACTGCATGTCTCACCCAACTCATTTGGAGAGAGCTTTAAATCTTAACCTTGTGGCTTCTGATGAATATCATGAATCTTAAATCCAGACCAGAACTACCTCTTCATCCTCCTCATGGAAGGATCTAACAGATCAGAAATTTGGTAACATGTGTCATTGAGATATTTCTGGCCAATGTCATGCTTTCCATGCTTTATGGTGCATAAGTTTGGGATTAAACTGAGTCCTTAAACACATGAATAGATGAAATGGAACTTTTCCTGAACAAATCATACCTCAAACTATAGGTATTTCTGAGGCCATTTTTGAAGGTAGGTCACCACTTCTTTAAACAGGAAAGCAAGACAATTCTGTTCTTCAAAATATATCTTCTCTAGCTACATGCTACGATTTTGTAGATTCTTAGGACAAAAAAATCTTACCTTAGTAACATATAAGAATAACTGACAAAGGTGGATTCTCAAGCATTTCATCTAACCAAAGAAAGAAAATGAACTTGTACTCTTTAGAGTCAAGAGTCCAAAATAGCATAGCAGACTCAACATTTCTTTAAGATCTTAGGTTTTAGTTTTAAAATTCATATAAATATTACATTCTTGGGCGCCTGGGTGGCTCAGTTGGTTAGGCGACTGCCTTCGGCTCAGGTCATGATCCTGGAGTCCCGGGATCGAGTCCCGCATCGGGCTCCCTGCTCGGCGGGGAGTCTGCTTCTCCCTCTCCCACTCCCCCTGCTTGTGTTCCCTCTCTCGCTGTGTCTCTCTCTGTCAAATAAATAAATAAAATCTTAAAAAAAAAAATTACATTCTTCTCCATACTGTTTTAATATAAAATAATGGTGTGTCTCCCCCCATTCTTTGATTAAATTTGATTGTCCTGTACTCTGATTCTGAGGCTATATAACCTTGGCACTCCACTATGTACCCCTCTGGAATGTGTGTACACCAGTCTGACATGCATGGAACCTAGGGGATTTGTTTACTTTTTGTACCCTCTGATCGTACAAGCTTTATCCCTGTGGAGTTCTTATACACATGGCTCATCAGAGGTGGCTCTAGAATGGGTGAGGCTCCCAGAGGAAAGTTTTTCATGAAGCAAGTTCCGTTTTTCACAAGTAACCCATTTTTTATTTTTAAAATTGATCATGTATTCCCCTTTGTCATGTTAGGCCTGGAGAGAGTATTCATGGTGGTCTAATTCACAACCGTGGGAGGCCTATTATAAGGTTCTCTACCAGTGGTTCTCAAAGGGTGCAATTTAAAATTTTGTGGGGATATTTTTTTTTTTACTATCACAGTATTGGGAGAAACTACCAGCCAGGGATGGAGACCAAAGGACACTGGAATAAGAATTTTTTTTTTTTAGGAAATGTGTGATTTAACGTGAAGACCTTGACAGATGAGCAAAGTGGTTAAGACATGTACTTTGAAGTCAGACAGACTTTAATTTACATCTTGGCCTGATTTGATGTTTAGAGCTGTATGCCCTGGGTAATCTGTTTGCCCTCTGGTAGACTCCATTTCCTCAACTGTAAAATAGTAGAATATGTGAAATTCCTTTAACAAGGGTACTGTTGCTTTTACTCTCTTCCTCATTGGTAGTGAAAAGAGTCTTGTGACAGATTAAATGTTTCCAGAGTTCAGGTCCCCAGGGAAGATTATGTCTTCTAAAGAGCTAGCCTATTTCCTTCTGGACAGTGAGAGTCATTTCATTCATGCCATTTTGCTCTTTACTTTGACTGCTAGCAAACATGGAGCTAGTACTCATGCTTAATTGCTATGGCTGTCCGCAAATAGGGCTTAATATTGTTTGCTTCCACTTCATTCCCTCCGCCCTTTCCCCCTTCCTACTAAGTGTTGGCCTTTCATCCTGTGTTGTTAGTCGTTGGTCTTACTATTCCTGTGCTTTTATTGGAAGTTGTCTCCAATCCTTTTGAAAGTAGGTGGAAAATAAATAAATAAAGTAAGAGTGAAATAATAAGGCTGCATTTTCTTTATGGTCCTTCACAGTGTTTATTTCTACAGGTGGCAAAGTGTCTATTCTCCCCTTAATTTGTACTGTTTGTTAATGATAGTATTAGTCAGATCTTTATTGTATCACTTACTTGGGAAAATATGACAATCCTAAACTGATTATTTTATCCAAAAGAGCCATCTATCAAGTTAGTTCCATGTAAATTATTTAATTCTATTTTCCTAGCAAAAATCAGAAGAATAACACACATTGCTGTATCTCATCATGTTACTATAGAACAGTGGTTCTGAAGGTTTTTGGTCAGGAACCCGTTACACTTTTAAAAATTATTGAAAACCCAAAGAGCTTTTGTTTATCTGAGCTATTATCTCTCAATACTCAAAACTATGAAATAAAAACTGAAAAATTTAAAATATATTTACTTACAAATTCATTTAAAAAATTAACAATTAAAAAAATTAAACCCATTATACATTCACGTAAATTTTTGTGAAAAGTAAGTAATTTCTGAAACAACAGCAACAGAACATTTTAGAAAAAAGAGTGGTATTGTTTTTGTAAACCTATTTAATGTTTGTTTGTTCTATTTATTATTTTTTTAATTGAGGTATAATTGACATACATTATATTAGTTTCAAGCATACAACATAATAATTCAGTATTTGTATATACTATAGAATGATCACACCAAGTGTAGTTAACATCTTTTTTTT
>NC_138378.1:55243139-55372393 GCF_054177405.1 Leptonychotes weddellii
GTCTCACATTTAGGTCTTTCAACCATTTTGAGTCTATTTTTGTGTGTGGTGTAAGGAAATGTCCGGTTTCATTCTTCTGCATGTGGCTGTCCAATTTTCCCAACACCATTTGTTGAAGAGACTGTCTTTTTTCCAATGGACATTCTTTCCTGCTTTGTCGAAGATTAGTTGACCATAGAGTTGAGGGTCCATTTCTGGGCTCTCTATTCTGTTCCATTGATCTATGTGTCTGTTTTTGTGCCAGTACCATACTGTCTTGATGATGACAGCTTTGTAATAGAGCTGGAAGTCCGGAATTGTGATGCTACTGGCTTTGCTTTTCTTTTTCAACATTCCTCTGGCAATTCGGGGTCTTTGTTGGTTCCATACAAATTTTAGGATTATTTGTTCCATTTCTTTGAAAAAAGTTGATGGTATTTTAATGGGGATTGCATTGAATGTGTAGATTGCTCTAGGTAGCATTGACATCTTCACAATATTTGTTCTTCCAATCCATGAGCATGGAACGTTTTTCCATTTCTTTGTGTCTCCCTCAATTTCTTTCATGCATATTTTATAATTTTCTGAGTGCAGATCCTTTGCCTCTTTGGTTAGATTTATGCCTAGGTATCTTATGGTTTTGGGTGCAATTGTAAATGGGATCGACTCCTTATTTCTCTTTTTTCTGTCTTGTTGGTGGTATATAGGAATGCCACTGATTTCTGTGCATTGATTTTATATCCTGCCACTTTACTGAATTCTGTATGAGTTCTAGCAGTTTTGGGGTGGAGTCTTTTGGGTTTTCCATGTAAAGTATCATATCATCTGCAAAGAGTGAGAGTTTGACTTCTTCTTTGCTGATTTGGATGTCTTTTTTTTTCCTTTTTGTTGTCTGATTGCTGTGGCTAGGACTTCTAATACTATGTTGAATAGCAGTGGTGATAGTGGACATCCCTGCCATGTTCCTGACCTTAGGGGGAAAGCTCTCAGTTTTTCCCCATTGAGAATGATATTCGCTGTGGGTTTTTCATAGATGGCTTTTATGATATTCAGGTATGCACCCTCTATTCCTATACTCTGTAGGGTTTTGATTGCAATATCATACATCTTATAGCCTAACGAATAGATAAGAGTGAAAAAGGCAAATATGTATTTATTACTACTACTACTATTATTATTAAAATACCTTGGATTTTAAGGACCCCCCAAAAGGGTCTTAAGGATGCTCAGGGCCCTGGACTATACTTTGAGGACTGTGCTATAGAACATAGTCAATGGGGGCACCTGGGTGGCTCAGTCGTTGGGCGTCTGCCATCGGCTCAGGTCATGGTCCTAGGGTCCTGGGATCGAGCCCCGCATCGGGCTCCCTGCTCAGTGGGAAGCCTGCTTCTCCCTCTCCCACTCCCCCTTCTTGTGTTCCCTCTCTTGCTGTCTCTCTGTCAAAAAATAAATTTAAAAAATCTTAAAAAAAAAAGAACATAGTCAATGAAAATGGCAATATAAGAAATCAAAATTAATGTTTTGCCCACATTTTAATTTTTAGTGGTTTCAGTGAACTACTTAGTTTTTAAAAATATGCCTCTTACCCTTCTCCCAAAGTTCATAGAAACATTAAGGTCAAACTATTGTTGACGGGAATGTTTAGATTTTTCCTTCAAGATCTAGACAACATATTTTTGAAAGCTACTAGCAATATATGAAACCAATGTTATGTTTTTGGCAAGATTTTTTTTTTTAATGTATGTATTGAACAGAGATCATCCTTTTTGTTGTGGTATGTAGGAAGACTTAGCTTTTTTTGTCCTTCCAATCTATAATAGTTAAACTAGTTTTATTAAACCATTATTTTTATTTGTATGTGTTGCTTGTCATTATCATCTTTATACCATCCTATAACTAGAGTAGGGCAAATTGATTTCTCTTATTCCTGCTGTGAGGTGGTTCATGATGAAAGGTAGATGGCTTGCTTAATTTACAGAGTAGCATTAGGTTCAGAAGAAGTTAGTACAGAAGAACAACACATTTTATTTTGCTGTATTTTATTTCTTTTTTTGTGATTTAGGTAATAGCAATAATGGTTGTGAGCAAGACTGTAAGTTTTTGTATTGCTATAAGGATACTCTAAGGATACCAGCTCTGCTTTCAGCCTGATGGAATCTGCATGACCGTATGGTATGGGGGAGCTAGTTCCAGGAATTCCTTGGGTTTTCCATGAAAGAACAATCTTGAACTTTCAAGTGTTCCCATAGGACAGAATGGAGGCTGCCAATGTTTCACTTGGCCAACAGTGGCCGCGGAGTCTGGTTTGGATATTTGGCAGTGGCAGAGGTGATAAACAGAGTTTTCTGCTTATGAGATATGTGCCAAATCACTTGAGGTTTCAGATGGGTAATAAAATAAACATGGTCAAAGAGTGTCAGCTACTACCTCCAGTGACTGGTGGGCCCAGTGAATCACCTTCATATCTCATCGTTGTACTCTTCATAGAAAATCAGATTATGCCTTCACCCAAAAAATAGCTTGCCTGTATGTGTATATATATCTATCACTACATATATTATCTTTTATTTGCCCAAGGATTTTCAGACCTGTGAATTAAGTCAGATAGGCTTTCCAGGTTAGGAAGGAATTTTAAAGATGATCCATTCCAACCCCCTTGACCCTTGTTGAAGCTTTTCAAAGTGTCTTCGATGAATAATTGTTCCAGTTTTGCTTGAATACTTCCAATTACAGAAAACTGGTGATTCCTAAAGCAAACCCTTGTGATTTTGGACAGCTCTAATTATTGGGAAAGCTTTTTCCCAACTTGACCTGAGACAAACAGACACCCTTTTTCACACTCTATCACTTCAAATGTTTGAAGACAACTCTTCTATCTTCATGAGCCTTCTCTTCTCCAAACTCAGTCAACTCTGTTCTTTATCTGAAAAATTTGTTGGCCCCTTTCTTACCCTTCTTCTCTCCCTGGTTGGTCTGCTCTTGTCTTCAGCATCCATCTTAAAAGCATGATACCCAGAATGACACTCAGCATTCTTGATGCTGAGCGACCATTATAGAGTTGAGTGGGGCCCTTTTGCTCTCTTATTGCCATTAATTGCTAATGGATCCAAAGATCTTCTAGCTTCTTTGGCAGTTTATCACATGGACTTACACTGTACTTACTATCAATGGAAAGTGTATCTGAGCCACATCAACACTATTAAGCTATATATTCTCCTGTGTTTATAAATGGAATGTGCACATGCATTTATAAATGGAATGTGCACATTCAAAACTTGGTCCATTGAAGTTTGAAGGGAAGGTGTTTTTTCTTGTTTTTTGGTACTTGACAGGGGAGATTACTTTTTATTTTAATGTGATTCTAAATCTACAGAAAGATCTCAAGACTATTTCAAAGATTACCATGTATCGGGCGCCTGGGTGGCTCAGTTGGTTAAGTGGCTGCCTTCAGCTCAAGTCATGATCCCAGGGTCCTGGGATCGAGCCCCACATCGGGCTCCTTGCTCCTTGGGGAGTCTGCTTCTCCCTCTCCCTCTGCCTGCCTGCTGCTCCCCGTGCTTGTGCTCTCTCACTATCTCTCTCTCTCTCTGTCAAATAAATAAATAAAAAATCTTAAAAAAAAAAAAGATTACCATGTGTCATTTACCTAGATTCACCAGTTGTTAACATTTTACCTCTTTTGCTTTATCATTCTCTAGATAGATTGATGTGAATTACACAGAGATATAAATAGTTATATATTCTTTTTCTGAACAATTTGAGAATAAGTAGCAGATATGCCTCTTTAAATATTTCAGTTTATATTCCTACAAATAAGGACATTTTCTTGAACGGCCACAATATAGTTATAAAATCAGGAAATTTAACATTGATTTAATGCTATTATCTAATCCTTGGTCCATAACTCAAATTTCACCAATTATCCCAATATAGTCCTTTATAGCTTTTTGGGAGGGATGGAGGGGGTCCAGGATCCAATCTAGTATCATGCATTTCACTCAGGTATTTGCTGATTTCCCCACCTTAAAGTGATGTTCTTTATGCTTCAGAAGTTGAATAGTAGCTGTGAGGACTCCTCAGGCCTTTCCACAGTTTCCATTTCATTGATTCAACAAACATCCAACTACCATCTTCAAGTAAATTAAGTAATAAAGCTGCTCATTTTTGAACTTTCCTTTCCATGTCATCTTGTTTAGCATTTGACTATGGACAATTCAATATAGGCATTGGAGGGCAACAACTTTCTAAAGGTCCTCAACCTCTCTTCACTCAAGACCCTTTTCATAAGCTTTGTGTTCTTCTTCCTGCAGACAGAGCATGACCATTAGCACAGCCTTTCTTTCTTGCCCCGAGGCATACTATATCGGTCCTGCACCCATGCCTATACTCATGGGGTTTTGCTCACTCATAAGGTCTTATCGTTCACCCTCTGGAGACATCCAAACTCTATTGATTTCTCAAAGTAACATCTTGTTTGTGAATCTTTCCATTCATTTATATAACAAATGTATATTGATCATCTTCTATGTGACAGGCAGTGCTCTTAGGTGACGGGGATATAGCAATGAGCAAAACAGGCAAATATCCTTGCCTTATAAAGCTTATAGTGAGGTAAGGCAATCAATAAATAAGATAAATTTACAATAAGTTAGATGATGATAAGTCCAAGAAAAAAAAATAGGCAAGAGGTAAGAGTGGTGGGAGAGATGCTTCCCTGCAGCCCTCTCAGAAACTGGAGGTTGTTTCTCTTTTGTTCTCATACCACTGCTCCACATCGCCACTTCCACAAATTCCTCCTTCCTTCACTCTCAAAATCAGTGGCGCCTTTGAAGCACGTGTTGCTGTTACCTGCTGATTTCTAAGACACTCCCCACTCTGTTGAAGATTCTAGAACCTGCCTCACTATCGTCTCTGTCATTATGCTCAAAGTCATCCACATCCATGCAGATAAAAGATCTATCCTTGGTTTCTTCCTTCCTCACCCCCAACTCCTCACACTAGTTTTCCTTCACACTGTCTTAGCTGTCACCTCCCATAGTCATACCCTAGACCTGGTCACCACCAGTAACTGTACTGCCTTTGAAACCTCCATACCGAGCGTCCCATTCATTCTCTGATCCTCACTGTCTGTTTCTGCAGCCCAACTACTGGGATAACTCCATTCCAGCAGTATGTAACTTTTTTGAACCTCCACTCCATTGATCCTGTATATTTTTCATTGCCTATCACTCTTTCTTCCTGCACCTCCTCCCCTCAGGCTCTCATTTCTCTTTTTTTTTTTTTTTTAAGATTTTATTTATTAATTTGAGAGAGAGCGAGCGAATGCACAAGCAGGAGGGAGGGGCAGAGGGAGAGGGAGAAGCAGTCTCTCCGCTGAGCAGGGAGCCCTACCTGGGGCTTAATCCCAGGACCTGGAGATCATGATCCGAGCCCAGCCAGACACCCAACCATCTGAGCCAGCCAGGCGCCCTCTCATTTCTCTTCTTACCTATTTATGTTCCAGGCTCATCACTGTATAAGTCATCCTTGATGCGCATCCCCCACACTCCTTCTTTTCTCTCACTTCACTGAACTCACCGAGTCCCAGTTAAACTCGAGCGTGCACCTGAGCACTTGACCATGGCAACCAGCCGTGCTGACTGGCCCTGCTTTGAATCCATGACCACAGACCTCAGATCAGCGTTGGAGAAATTCTGTTACATTCCCCTGGTAAATTTGCTCATCACAGATCTCCAGCATCTCCTCTCCTGTCCCTCTCAGCTGATGACCTGGCTGATGTTTGAGAGAATAGAAGCAATTACACTAGAACTGCTACTTCTTCTCATCACACATCTCCCTGTCCACCTGCGTACTGTGTCTCTACCTTCCCATCAGTAATAGTGATAAACTACCCCACTCCTTTCTGAGGCCAGCTGCCCCAGTTTTGTTCTGGGGCCCAGCTCTTTTCACTAGCTTAAGTATTTCAGTCAACAATGATTCCCTCCTTCCCTCATTAGCAAATGTCCCTCACTGCTGATTAACTCCCATCACCATAGAAGCATGTGGCAAGAGCACTCATCTCCAGGGAAGGAAAGGAAAGGTGTCTGTTGACTCTGGCACCTCTACCTATCTTGTTTCTCTGCTCCCCTTCACAGCAAAATGCCTCACAAGAGTTGCCTTTATTGGTCCACTATGTCACCTCCAGTTCACTCTTACTTTACTTTTTTTTTTTTAAATATACATACAAGAGAATATAAATAATGTGTAGGCTTAGTTTAAAGGGAGATAAAGGTGGGATGCCTGGGTGGCTCAGTTGGTTGAGTGTCTGCCTTCGGCTCAGGTCTTGATCACAGGGTCCTGGGATCGAGTTCCGCATCGGGTTCCTTGCTCAACAAAGAACCTGCTTCTCTCTCTGCCTGCTGCTTCCCATGCTTGTGCTCTCTCTCTACTCTCTCTGACAAATAAATAAATAAAATCTTTAAAAAAAATAAAGGAGATAAAGGTAATACCTGTGTCTCTACCACCTGAAATAGAATATTATTGATGTTTTGAACTCCTCCTGTATATTCTTCCCTTAGTGTGCCCCCCTCCCTGCACTCTTGTGAATTTTTGCCATCATTCTCTTGTTTTTCTTTACAATCTTACCATATGTGTTTGTATCCCTAAATCATACATTTTTGTTTTGCCTGTTTTTGTACTTTACATAGATGGAATTTTATATTCTTTGATCACTTGCTTTTTCACTCACCTTTAGGCTTTTTAAAAATCCTCTCCATACTGTGCGTAGTTCATTCATTTTCTTTTTTTATTTTTAAGATTTTATTTATTTATTTGACAGAGAGAGACACAGTGAGAGAGGGAACACAAGCAGGGGGGGCGTGGGAGAGGGAGAAGCAGGCTTCCCGCAGAGCAGGGAGCCCGATGCGGGGCTCGATCCCAGGACCCTGGGATCATGACCCGAGCCGAAGGCAGACGCTTAATGACTGAGCCACCCAGGCGCCCCATCTCAAACATTTTAATCATAAAGCCTCAGATAAGTAACAGAATACAGAGTATGGGTAACAGAATACAGAGTAAAAATTAAAAACAAATATTTAAGTCTTCCTTCTAGTTTATTTAGAGCAAGGTTTCTGAACAGTGACACTATTGACTTTTAGGGCTGGGTAATTCTTTGTTGTGTGGGGCCGCCCCACGCATTGAGGATGTTGGGCAGCCTCAGTGGCCTCTACTCAAAGATGCCCGTAGCAGCCCGCTTCCACCCCGGGTGACATCCAAAAATGTCTTACAGGCATTGTCACATGTCCCTTGAGGGCAAAATATCCTCTGGTTGCAAACTGCTTATTTAGAGATATCTCATGCTGAACTCCAGTTCTGATGGATTTTCTTGTGAAATACTATCAGCTGGTTTGAGCCTTAACATTTCAACCCAAACCTCTTGAACCTTTCCCTTTTCTTTCCTATTATATATTTCTCTTTTGTCTTCAGCAAAAGGAGAGGGTTATATTTTCATCATTGTTCTTTACTGATCCTCCACCACATTTCTCCAAGACAAAAGGCAGCTCCCACCAAACACAGAGGCAGACCCCAAGATAGACTTCAGATTCTTTTCCCATCCTCCCTGCAAGTATTAATCTCACCATAGGATGGTGATAGCTACTGTGATTAATATACTTTTAACTGTAATGCGATTATAGAAAATCATGCCAAAATTGCTCGAGCTAAAACTTGACCTGCCCTGACAGGATGATGAAAACTCAATACCATTCTCCCCGACCCCCACCCCCAGCCCCCACGCTCCCCAAATAGTCTTGCTTCTTAATGAGTAAGAGTAGTTTAAGCTGCAATTATTTCCTCTTACACTGACTGTCCTTTTCACCCTGATTACTCTTTGGATGTATAATGGGGAGATAGTTGCTTGCAGGCTAGCAAGGAGGTCTGGTGAATGGCAGCAATACATACTTGGAAAGAGTGCATTCCACTCTCAGCACAACCTGCCCAGACTGAATGCAGCTCACAAGTGGAGTGCATAGAGCTTTTTATAATTTTGATTAGAAATGCCACTTTTCTAGTTTCTGTAGCTAAAATGGTAAATAATTTTGCGGGATTTTTTTTTTCCAGCTGCTCATAGTTTGACGTTGCTGAGCCATCTTGAATTTACTTTTGCAAAACAAGACAACCATTTGTACCATTAGGGCCACTGTGCCTTTTTAGTTGAGTTTAGGGACCTTCTCCAATTTAGCCTCTTTTGACGTGAGCAGAGCGTCTATTCATTCAAAGGGAACACCATGACACAGCTGGAGAATATGCCTTGGGAATGTAGAGAGCATTGTGTCTATGTTTCCCAATTTCAGAAGCTCAGAGTTGCTTTACTTGCCAGACTATCAACCAGCTCTGGGTTACTGGACACTTTTGTACATTTATAGTTTTGTGTTCATTGAGGTAATAACAACTCTGAAGCATTTAAGATCTACAAGTACCTTATGAGTCATCACACAGAAAAGTCTAAACAACAATAATATTTTGTATAGTTTGAGGGCTAAACAAATTCTGTTTGTAGCTATTTATTTGGAAAAGTACCAGTTCTTGTAAATAGGTATTTCATAATTACCTAGTCAAAATAAATCCCTGCCTCATTCTCTGTAATTTTCTTTTAAGGCAACCTTAGACAACAGAAGTGCTGAAACAGGGAGTAATAATCTTAATTGTGTGTCCCATAGTAGATGACAAAGCACCTCTATATATATGATCTTGTTTGATTTTAAAAATTTTGGCACTACAGGCAAAGAGAGAATGCTTGAGGCAGTCAGTGGTTAAAATAAATAGCCAGGGGCGCCTGGGTGGCTCAGTCGTTAAGCATCTGCCTTCAGCTCAGGTCATGGTCCCAGGGTCCTGGGATCGAACCCCACATCGGGCTCCCTGCTCAGTGGGGAGCCTGCTTCTCCCTCTCCCACTCCCCCTAATTGTGCTTTCTCTCTCGTTGTGTCTCTCTCTGTCAAATAAATAAATAAATAAATCTTTAAAAAAACAAATAAATAAATAGCCAAAGACCTAAAGATTATACCTGGCCGGTGTAATTGGTTGGTTTGCTAATCAAAAGGAAAAGAAGGGTTTTGATTTGGTGGTGGTAGCTGTACAGACCAAGGCACTGACTGCAAAGCCTAGAAACACGGGAGAATGCCAGACAAAGGAGCCAGGCAACATGAAAACAAAGGAAAGGGGGAAGAAGAAAGACTATGAAGGGAGATTGATGGACAATGGAGGTCACTGGAAAGAGAAGCAAAGATTCAAACACTAATGTGAGAAAATGAGAGCATCAGTTACAGAAATTAACAAAGTTAGGGGCAAACAGCCCAGTGTAACTGAGCGGCCTTTCAGGACACCTACTGCTGAGAGCATCAGGCCCACAGATCAAGACACTCAATGCATGGTTGGTTGGTTCCAGGCACCTTGGAGCTCTTCAAGTCAGACCATTCCAGCACAGAAACTGATCTTCACAGTGAACCCCCTTCCTGAAGAAAGGGGTGCATTGCATCTGCAATTTTTCATGCACCGAGACCTTACGTGTTAGCTAAAGAAAAAAGAAGTTAGGTGAATTTTTCCCATAAAGGAAGTCTATGTGGAATCACGCAATTGTCTGATAGGGCTCACTAAATTTGACGTTTCAATCAGATTTATCAGGAGATCTCATTTCTCTACTGTGCTATACAGTATATAAGAGTCAGCTAGAGTGTAGTCACTTCATTATTATATGAACCTTTTAGGATGAGAGAAAAGGTTGATAATCCAAGATGGTAATGCAACCCACTGGGATTTATACTTGATTATTTACATTTGTATTTTGATATTGTACACTTATCCCTTTGTGTTATAATGATCTGTTTACATCTTTCTTCTCTACTAGACTATCTGTGTCTTGACTGCAGGGACCATCTTAGTATCCAAAACTCAGAGCACGGTCTCAGGCATATAGCTGTGGTTTAAGGTTAGTTGAATAAATAATAGAAGAAATAGATATATCTGATCTGAGAAATCACTGCGAACAAAGTAATGCCTCCACACAGTGAAAACACAGTCAGTAACACCTGGAAAGCTTAACTGCTTGCCTCTCAGACTGCTGCGAAGCCCCAACCTCAACCCAAGTGCCCTACTGTAAATCTTTCACCAGAACAACGGAAGTGGTTAAGTGTTCAGGTGTCAAAATGCTACCCCGCTGGGCTGCAGGCCGCATACAAAGTTATATTACACTGAGTTTGAAATGCTAACAAAGCAAGTAATTAAGCTGAGTAAGTGCTAACTTGCTTGAAAGCAAGATTTGAAGCTGATAAACGAAAATGCTGATAATTAAGAGTTGATTATACAGCTTTGTTGTTTCTCTACCCTGCTAATAGCCTCTCATTCTTGGCATGTAATGATTTCTCCCCCACAAGGAAAGAAAAAAAAAAAACAAAAAACCCAACCATCAATCTTCTCCACTTCTTCTCTCCCATCCGGAGTAAGACATAACTCTTTCCTTCTCTAAGATCAGTCCTCCACCTGTGGCCCCCATCCTTCCCTCCTCTCTCTTCCAGCTCTGTATCTTTTACCTTTCTCTCTTCACTAATTTCTTCTCTTCTGTTACAAACACATCCAGGGGTTACCATTCTTAAAAAAAATTTTTTTTAAGATTTTATTTATTTATTTGAGAGAGAGAGAGAGCATAAGCCAGGGGAGTGGCAAGCAGACTCCCCGCTGAGCATGGCACCTGACGCAATGCGGGACTCCATTCCAGGACCCTGAGATCAGGACCTGAGCCACCCAGGCACCCGTAAAAAAAATTTGTTTTTAAAAAAGCCAGCAGGGGCGCCTGAATGGCTCAGTCCCTTAAGCCTCTGACTCTTGGTCTCTGCTCAGGTCTTGATCTCAGGGTCATGAGTTCAAGCCCCACATTGGGCTCCACGCTGGGTGTGGAGCCTACTTAAAAAAACATTAAAAAATAAAAAAAAAAATAATAAAAGCAAGCCAACAAATGAGAGTGTGAGAATCTTCCCTTTTGCTGCATCCCCTGAAGCCTCTTCCATCTTTCTCCTCTTCGTCCCCTAAGCTCTAGAAAGGGAACCTGCATTGCTTGCATCCTCAGCTTGATTGCTGATTGCTTCTTATTCCCTTAAACTCTTCTACTGGTTTCCGCACTCTGATGAAGCTCTTTCAGAAGTTATCAATATATTCTGAATTGTCAGATTCCACAGTCTTCATTTTCCTTGATGTCTGCAGCATTTCACATTGTTGACCTGCCCCTTTTCTGAGATGTGTCCTTATGTGACTGCCATGATATGTTCCCTTTGTGGCTTTCTTCTCACTCCCCTTATTCCCTTCTCTTCCTCTCTCCTTCCCTCCCTCCCTTCTTTCTTTATTTTCTTCCTTCCTTTCTAGTAAGAGAGGAGAAAAAAAAAAAGAAGATAGTATTTATTGACATTTAAAACAAATTATATGCCAGGTATTGTGCCAGATGTTCAAACATTATCTCCTTTTATCCTCACATCAACCCTAGGATATAAATATTATTCCCATTTAAAATTTTATTCATTCATTCATTTATAATTATGGTAAAGCGCACATAATATAAAATTGACCATAGTAACCGTTTTTAAGTGCACAGTTCAGTGGCATTAAGTACATTCACACTGTTGTACAACCATCGTCACCGATGGTTGTCCATCTCTAGAACTTTCATCTTGCAAAACTGAAACTGCTTCCATTAAACATTAACTCCCCAATCACCTATTTCCCCCAGCCCCTGACAACCACCCTTCTACTTTCTGTTTCTATAAATTTGACTACTCTAGGTACCTTATATAAGTGGACTCACACAGACTTCACTTAGCATAATGTCTTTGAGGTTCATCCATATTGTAACATGTGTCAGAATTTATGGCATTTTAAAGGCTGAATAATATTCCATTGTATGTAAATGTCACATTTTTATGAATTTTTAAGAATGTTTATTCATTCTTTCGTTGGTTTGCCCCATTTTATAATGGTGAAAATGTGGCTCAGATGAGTGAAATAACTGATCAAGGTCAACAGATTTTCCCCATGGGAAAGCATTCTTCTAAATCCTCTCCTTAGTTTTATTTCTTCTCTCTCCCTCTCTCTCTACACTCTCTTTCTCCCTCCTTCCTGTCTTTGCTGATCTTATCCCACATTTTAAATTATAATCTCCATATGGATGCTTCTCAAATATATATCCTAAAAATAACCTTGGTGCTGAATCTAGTTCCATATATCCAGTAGATCCACCATATTATCCCTCTGGTGCCTTTGAGTCACCATGCAGAAAAACAAGCCTATCATCATTTGATCCTCAAAACAGGCTTGCTATTCTGACACCCCTCTGTTGTAATGATGCCACAAATTCCCCAATCACCTGGACCCTAAACCTCCATGTCATCCTTGAGCCTCTTTCTCCTGTAGCCCCCAATTCACCTCCATAAAGTCCAGTCAGTTGTGCCTCCTAGTCCTTTTCATAGCCACTCCAGCCTCTTTGTCCCCATAGAAGAGGTCCTTAGTCAGGTGGATGTAAGAGCTTGGGTTGGATTCAACCCCCAGCTTGGCCACTCCCTGGCTTGGAAAGAAGAGAGGGTGTGGAGCTAGTTACCTGACCTCACTGAGCTTCAATTTCCTCATCTGTGCAAGACAGCCCATTGTGCAAGGTATTTCAGTCATTAAATATGATAATATTTATAAGTAGCCCAGCACGGTGCCCAGTGTTTAGCAGACGCTAGGTAAATGGTGATTCTTCTCTTAATTCTGTCTTTCTACTGCTAGTTGACTAGCCTTCTTCCCTTATGTGGATTTTTCTCTCATAGTATTTAGTCACTTGCAGGAAACAAACCACTGCATTTTAGTATTATGTATCGTTTTACAACGCCCTCAATTCTGTATACCAGTCAGAGGCCAGTGATTGTGTTCAGGGTTGATCCTTCCTATTTGTGTTTGCAATTTAATTTGACATTTAGAATTCCTAAAACAATCTTGGAGGGGATTTCCATCTCATAGACGGCCTCATCAAAATTGTCTTATACAAAACAATTGCAACCTGCAAGATTTATTGAGCCCAGTCTCATTCTTAAAAAGATTGCTATGAAGTCAGTGAAGTGAGATTTCTATGATTGGAGGGAATCTAATGCTTCAGTTGGAGGGAATGATGGAGGGGCAGCATGAGCTTATTCATAGCTTTGAGTGTGCCATTTTAACTAGGGTAAGTGGAGTCAGCAAATATCCCCCCCCACCCTACACACACACACACACACACACACACACACACATATCCCAAAACACAATTTGTCAAAAAAACAGGCAAACTTGCACATTTTCAGCATAAGGGACACCTGGGTAGGAGACTGTCTTCAGTTTGTGGAATAAGGGTACACAGGCAAATTGAATCCCAACTTCCTCATCAGCAGTCTGCACTCCAGGGAGCTGTCCAGAGTAGCCGGGCCAAGTCCAGCCACATTGAAAATAGAATTCCATTATATGGATCCTGAACAGACTGTGTTCTTTACCTAGCTGGATTGCTGGGTCTCAGAAAATGTATTAACAACAACCACAAAACCTCCAAATGATCCTTGAGTAGTGTGGAGAAAGATTTTAATAACTTGGCATTGGAAAATTAGACTTCAGATTGATCCTTTCCTTTAATGTTTTGGAATGGCAAGCAAGTAGGTAGGGAGAATGGGAATGGTGCTAGTTCGCCATCTTGTATTAGACATCCGGGTATATCTATATAGTTGTCTAAATTTAACTTGATGTTCCCCGAGATTGCTGCAGAGCCTACAAAGCTGCTCGCTCATCAGTGAACAGCACGACCACCCTTGGTATGACACTCCAGTTGCAAGCTAATGGTTCAGACATGTCTAAGATGGCCAATCCATCCAAACACTTGGGTTGGATTCATTACTCCTGCCTCATTCCTGAAGTATGTAATCAAATTCTAAGAACCAATTGCTTGGGTGTTTTTATTTTTCTTTTGCACAGCAGGTTTTACTCAACCAAAGCAGACTGCACTATTCAGTGGATAATAGCAGCTCACGAGCTACTTTCTGATGTTTTGTGTTTTATTTTTTTCTCATGAGTAAGACTGTATGTGTGAATGCTCATATATTGTCTTTTCTTTTTCTTCTGATAGCCTCCCTTCCCATCTCTTCTCGGCCTTTCTCTTATGAGCCCTAAGAATGGCAGTCCCTGGAAATCTATGTTTATGTTTTATGAAAATGGCAGACTCCACTACTCACTTCTATTTTCCCATAACTATCTTGCCATGAATCCTGTTTTTCTCTCATTCTGCTTGAGAATTTTGGTTCTCTAGTCTCCACACTGAGTTGAAAATCTCCAGGAAATCAGTAGCAGACTGGGTGTTAAGTTGGTTTGTCCCAAGAGAACCTTAACAGAATCTTCCTTCTATTCTTGTATGAATCAGATTCCTCAAACTCTTTTGAATAAGCCATTATGATTTCCCCTAGGCTGGCTATTAGAGTTGGGTCATAGAGTTCAGAATGAAAGTATGAACTCAGAAAATTCAAACTCAAGTTTTTTGGGGGGCGTGGTAACCCAAGTCTTAAAGAATATTGTAACCATTGGGGCGCCTTGGTGGCTTTGTCGGTTCAGCATTCAACTCTTGATTTCGGCTCAGGTCATGATCCCAGGGTTGTGGGATCGAGCCCTGTGTCGGGCCCTGTGCTGGGCATGGAGCCTGCTTAAGATTCTCTTCCTCTCCCTCTGCTCCTCCACCTTCCCTTTAAAAAAAAAAAAAGAATATTGTAACCATTTATCTGGCTATTTTCTTTTGCCCCGCCCCAGCACCCTAACATAGTAAAATAAAATTTTATAAATGTGGCTCAAGATTTGACAATTACTGTATTTGATATTGGACAGCTGCCACACTCTCAGCCACCCCCACCCCTGGCCTTTTCTTTCCACTCTGTGTGCCTGCCTCAGAGCAGAGGGTTCAAGAATAAATGTATTACTAAAATGAAGGGAAATGGTCTACGAACTTCAGAGTGAAGAACTGTAAAGTGGCCAAGACTCCGATTACCAGTCAGGCTTCCAGATGGTTTATTAATGAAGCAATGCATTATCCACAAGGGGCAAGAAATGCCATTAGTGTTTTATTCTAGGTGCAGAAGTTCCTATTTAAGGAAAAGTAAATGCATAGCATGCGCCATGTCAGGAAACTAATTTTAATGTTAACAATGAGGTGAGTATTCTTGTGGTGATGAGAAAATATTCCAGCCTTCACTGGCTTCCACAAATAAGTTGCTGGAAGTAAACGAGGTGTGCTATTTCAGTACCAATTTAGCAATACCTCTGCTCTATTATCAGCAACATGCACAGTTGGTTCATGGCGGAATGCAAGCCACTCTTGTCTGTGAATAAGCATCAGGCTGACTGTGCAGGAAGATAATTGCTCTGCCTGCACTTCCTTTGGCACCTACTGATCTCTGCTAAGTGGTGAGTAAAACATTTTTGTAGGGATGTCAAGCACTTCGGAAAATTTGAAGGACTTCATTTCTGATTGTTCTTTTTCTTACGTGGAAGTTTGAGGAAAGTTCATGCAAAGCCATTCCACTGCTGCCATCCCTCCTGGCTTGTCTTAACTAGTAGGGTGCCACTGTGTCTGTGCTTGGCATCTGTTAATCAACTGTGCGCTTTCTTCTGCCTTCTCCTGTGACACCAGCTGGATGTGTTGGGATATCAAGTGACTGACTTCCAATGGATGGCAAATTCACGAAAGTGAAAATGATTGTGCTCGTTCCCTCATTTCCCCCCACAGTGTATGTAAAACTGACTTTTAAAGTGTTTAGTGGATAATGGATCATGTAAGGTCAGTACTAGCCATGGCGGCCACGGCTGTTATTTTCCCTTTTCATGGGAGGGTGCTCAGCAAAATGAGATTGTCACACTCTTTTTTTTGAGAGGACGGCAACAGACAGTTAAAAGCCTCTTCATGTAAGGATGTTATTTCATAAAGACACCAGCACTGGATTATCCCCTTCACTTTAAACTTCTGCCAGCTTGTACAAAGAGATAAAACAAAATAGCCCTGGTCCCAGGGGTGGGGAAGTGCCGGCCAGCTCAGCCTGGGTCCACGAGCTTTCATTTTGATTAGTCACATGTGAGGAAAATTCACTTAGGCTGAGAGGTAAATTTAATACCAGTTATGCCCATGCTGTTCATATCACAACCATTTTCACATGATGCCACTTAATTCCCTAAGAAGCAGAAAGGTAAATCGGTGGCTGGCCAGCAAAGGTGTCACAATGCATTAAGAACAGGACTCGCTGCAGGGGATAATGGTTCTGATTGCTGTTGACTCATGTCTCCACCAACTGCCTCATGTAAAATAAGTGACATTTAAAAGACATCAAGATGTGAGAAGAGGTAAGGGAGAGAAAAAGAAAGGGAGAGGAGGGTAAGAAGTCCGCGCCGCTAAACTTGCCACCCGAACGCGCTGTTTCTCTTCCACCCTAAGTGGTAGGAAATGATAACTCGACATGCCATGGGTGACCTACACTAAGCTTTTAACTTCCTGTCTTGTGTTTTTAGAGAAAAATCTGTAAAATTGCTTCTGGGAACTGCTCCAGCATGTTATCATTTATTTCCAATTTAATTTTTTTTTTAAGTTTTATTCTTTTGCCCTCACATATCAGTCTATTCATCTCTTTAAAAGCTTTAGGCTGAATCAAGTTAGGCAGTGGTAGACAACAAGAGGCAGTCTACTTTCTGAAGGCCCATTTATGTCTATTTTTATAAAGAGAATCAAACTCCAGTTTACAGTAAGCATATGCTTCAGTTGACATCTGTTTCTAAGACTTGGACGCTTTGTTTGCATAACAGTCACCAATAAATGGCCTTGTTTTAAGTCTGCTCACTGAGTTGTATGTGGGTTGTTCAGCTGGGGATTTCAGTCGCAGCTGATCCCCTACCGCTCATAGCTGATAGGAAGGGGGAAAATCCGAGAAGCCCAGTCCTATTTATTAATGCAGATTTTAACATTCTCAATGAACCACTTATCCAGTGCGATTCGGCAACCAAATCCTTATTTGCTCAGGCAGAGGAGGGGGTGTTCTTCAAAGTGCTGAATTAAAGCTTACCAGCTTTTTTATTTTTTTATTTTTTGGAGCGGGGAGGGGAAGGGGGAGGAAAGGGAGAGAGCAAGGCCCTTGCGTCAGCCCGTCTCTGATAATTCGGAGTACAATGAGATTGAATCTTTACGTGGGACATCATAAACCAAGCTCATGTTTAATGAGTTTATTGTTAACTAAGACTATCAGTCGTTTATCGTGCTCCAAATGCAGGCCTTTTGTGTAGAACATCTTGATGATTTTTATTCAATACTGCTTACACGTCAGTTTAGAGTTTGGTAGAACAAGGTTGTGTTTCCTTCACTTGGGTGGTTTTGTTTCGTTTTAAAGCAATACCTGATGCATCATGCATGGGAAACGAGCACAATATTCAAATACTTCAAGATGTCCATGTGACTATCTTTAGGATCATTAGTGCTCATTAAAGAAGTTACTACTTGTGATAAGCTGCTTCAAAAACAAAGCTAATCCGCAGGCTCCGTGAGTCTGCCCTTTCTCCCCCTGCCCCCTGGAAGGCGTGCCAACAGTTAAAAATATTAAAGGTCCGAGGATAGAGTCTGTGTGCCCCTGAAAGTAGACCTGATCAGTGGGGGGCTTTGTTTTAATTCACATATTTACACAGAGGAAATCTAACTTTAATGTATTTGAAAATACAGCATCCACTAACAGTGAGCATACTGAACTTTCCCCCCTGAATTATTGTATAATATTCAAGTAATCGTTTATGAAATGTGTAACATTTTTTCGAGGGGATTTACATATCAACTTTTCCTAGTGGAATCAACAACAGTAGCATGAAATGTATCTACTCCATTTACTCTTATCCGGTGCTCCTACTTTCTTTTCCCCTTTAATTTTTATATATGGTAAAAATTTCATTGAAGAGAGATTTCAGATGACAGGACTGTAATTTTAAACCCAATAGAAGAGGTGTAAGCAATTTGAGCTTAGTTGAAGCATAATCTTAGGTTGTCAAGAAGAAACCCATTCTCCCTATGCTAATCAATCAGTGTATCAACCAACCAATCATCTCTTCAGCTTAGCATATATCCTAAGGTTTGATATATCTATTAACTGCCCATCATGCAGCTGGTCTCTGGATGATGAGATTCCCCCTATCTTGGCATTTGGCGGCAGACGACTGAGCTATCACAGCCTCAGATAAATACCAAAGTGGAGATTTCAATCCCGTTCCTGAGTGTAGAGACAATCCAGAAACGTTGAAAATATTCTTAGAAGAGAATACGCAGAAAATTACATTTCTCAACACAGTGGTGTGGGTGAAAATTGTATATATTACATGATTTCCCCTCCTGAGACACAACAAAATAAAATAAAATTACTCTTTTATTATGATTGGAATGCTGGTAATCAAAAGGATAGCTGGAATCTGCTGCAAACTCTTAATTGCAAGACAAATTACATGGAGACATTTGAGTAAGCGAGAATAATGACTGTGGAGATAATAAATTTCCTGAAAACAAACAGAAGCCCAATTTTATAAAACAAGGCACATAATCATTGTAATTCTGGAGAAAGGGGTCACCATTTCTGAAGATTGTTCATTGCTTCCTGGTCTCAATTCAGAGGTTCCAATATTAGGGGGCCTGCAGCTGAATCTATCTATAACCCCTTCCTCTAGCCAGTAATGTTGGGGCATGGTTTAGGGACAGTGAGTATTTCTATAAAACTGTTCATTGAGAAATAGAAACCAAAAAGACTTAGATTTCCTTCTTAAGAGTCTGTGAATATGTTGAAATTGGAATGAGGAAGATTCATTTCTTCAAACACTGATTTCCACCTGGAAGGTAAAATCCTTCCACAAAATGCAAATTCAACTGATGATGTCTTTCCTACACTATTGCTCAAGTCTCTTACTCTGAAAGGAGAACCAAGGTGAGATGTTAGGGAACTGAGGTTCTAACTGAAGCTTGGCCACTAACTAGCTAAGGCTAAGCAAGCCCCTTAATTCTCTGGGCCTTACTTCATAAATCGAGATTTCTCTGAAGCTCCCATGAAAAGTAGTAACTAACTAGTCTCATGATATGCAAAGACTGTTTTATATTCTTCCAAAGGTTATTGTTTTCCCGTGTCGATTATGGCATGAATTTAGGCCTCTACTATAGTATTTGCTCAGCCAAAATCTCTTTGGTGCTATTGAGCAACATAAACAAATGAAAAATATATGCCAGCCTAAATAAAATGGTCTGGGTTTGAAGTCCTTTTTTCCATCATTTGTTGCGGATGGAGCCAAGGAGGAGGAATGATGGAGTTCATGATAACATGAACTCTTTGCTGCTGGAGAGAGAAGGAAATCTGCTTTCTGTTCTGAGAAGTCCAGCATGAGTCCATAGAGACCGTGATGACTTCTCCACTCCCAGCAACTCAGCCTGTGCACTTTGATCTTGACTTAAAAACACTTGTGTGTCCTGGTGTGAAAGGGAAAGCAACAATATAACAGCTCTAGAATTTTGTATTTTTCTCAACAGAAAGATAATTGTGGTGTCAAGTTCAGAGCCATAGTTCGGTTGAAATAGTATATTTTGAAGGCACTTCTCAAAGAGTTGTGATTCTCAGAGAATACACTTTGCTATATGGGTTAAGGTCACAAATTTTATCAAAGCCAAAAAAAAAAAAAAGAAGTCTAAAATTAAAAAAAGAAAGAAAAGAAAAGAAAGGAGAACCATTTTCTCTATCTCCAGTCACTTAAAGGGCCCATTCTGGGACTCATTCCAGGCTACTATGATTAGAGACCTGCCTGTTTGTAGATATCCACAGATAAACCCCAGATATGAGCACTCATGACACGTGCTCTGCTGAATGAAGCAAAGGGATTGATTTAGAGAGAGATGGCCTATTGAATGTGGATTCTTTGTTGCTGGCCCGGAACCTTGTAAGCATGCACCTTTAAGGCCCAGGACAGCCTTACTCCCTAGAGCATCTATCCTGTCTTCTGGTGATAATTGTCCTGCCAGCTCTGCTGATTGTGGATATAGATAAGAAAGCTAGTGAAAGTGGATTGAGTGCAATTAGAAACTTATCCACAGAAGAACTGACCTGTGATTGCATTTACAGCTAGAATCAGGTCTGGAGGAGACATCATATAAAGCTCAGCATTCGATGTTGCAGAAGAAGAGGGATTCACTTTCTATTGTTGTGATTTCCAGGTTTAGAACATTTGGCTACTGTGATACATGAATTCAACATGACTTCACATGGATCCTGTAAACACACCATAGAGAAGTAAGACAAGCAGTGAGCTCCCTGCCCTCAAGGGGCTTATGTTCAAAGATAACAAAGAAGCAGATCAAAGTGATTGTATAAAACCTTGAAGGAGGTATCAGCAAAATTTCTTTACCAGAGTGTGATTGATGTTGGCTCTTCTATTATGAATTCTTTTAAATAGAAAACAGAGGCTAAAACTTTAGTGAAGATTGAAGTAAAAAGTAGGAGAGACAAGATGGGTAGAAAGGACACTGGAGGAACCAGGGGAGGGAAGAAAGGATGAGACAAAGTGAGGGGCTCCACTGGGGCCAGCTGTGGAGCCCTCTGTTCCGTGGGTCCTGGGTACATTTTAGGGAGGCAGTTCTTTCAGCTTAGAATGCACTGGGGCTAGAGAGGAGGTGTTCACTTGAACATCAGGCACCAAGCACTGACCACTGTCTTAGTGTGTGCCGCCACAACAAAATGCCATAGACTGGGTGGCCTTAACAACAGACATTTATTTTCTCGCAATTTCTGGCAACCACCCATTGGAGCTACAGAGTATCTCCCCAAAGGCGTCTTTCCCTACTTGCTCTTGGAGAGACGACCATTAACCAGTATGTAGCCCATGAACCTTTGCAGGATTCTAGAAGCATTGTGCCCAGCCATTAAGCAGTGGAGCAGAGGAGGGAAGAAAGCAGGCACAAAGAGGAGAGGGTGCATGGTGAATGCTTTATAAACACTCTGAATGGGTGAAAAATAATGACCTCTGACTTCTTTGTGGTTCTTAACTCATGCTGCCACAAGATTGGTTATAAGGTCCATGTCACACTGTGATATGAAAGTATTAATTGAATAGGGGCAATCAGAATTTCTATGTGAATAATGACTTAGAAATAATATTCTGCCCATTCAATAGTGAAATGGGGAACCAAGGCTTTGAGGGGCTATACAGTTCCCTCGATGGGGTCAGATTTTTTTTTTTAAACTGTGAGTTACATGCATTTTCTGTCCTCTTTTAATTCTTAAATCTGATATGAATTTCTCTAGGGTAACTTAAGAAGAAGGAAGAAAATTAAGGGAAGGAAAAGATATGATAGGTGCTAGAATTATCCTTTGGGTTTAATTTTTGACTTTTGGACAGACACCTGCGTCAGCTCTCCTCTTGAATAGGAACCTTCCCATTAAAAAGAACCCATGAATGTGGTTTAAGGTGAACATACCAGTGTCAGTTTCTTAGTTTTGATAAATGTTAATTAAGATGGTGACAATGAGAGAAACCGGGCAAAGGGTACCCAGGAACTCTCTGTATTGTCCCAGAGATTTTTTATTCTTCCGTAAATCTAAAATTATTCCAAAATTAAACACTTATTTTTAAAACCCAGGTATGTGTGTTTTACAGTGACCATGTTTGAATAAGAAAGCCCCTAGCTCTCATTTATGGGAGCATTTCCTCAGTGTTTCTGCAAATGAGTGTTCATTTAAATTTGATATCCTGAGAAGCTGATGGCTAACCCAACATTTATGTGTACCATCAAACAGTTCCCTAACCAATCATGCTGAAATGTTCACTTATCTGATATTGAATCAGAAGAAGAGGAGGATTTAGAATTATCTGACTTTTTTGGAATGCCCCTAGCACTAAAGTAAAATGAAATGAAATGAAATGAAATGAAATAAATCTCTTAGCGTGTTCACTAGCCAAAGCATACTACATCTCATGATAAGTTATTTGGAAGTTTGTGTTTTATATAGGCTTGCCGTGTGGTACATTTGTGATCATGTAAGAGTGTCTAGTGGTAAAAAAAAAAAAAAAAAAAAAAAAGAGTGTCTAGTGGTTACTGTATTAGAGGTTGTCCAAACAAAACTTAAAATTGTAAAACTTTTCTCCAAAGTGTGATAATTCTTGGCTACACTAGTAAACAGTTTGACATGTGTTTAAACATAATTCAGTTTTCTTAAAGGTATGTCTAATGAAGTGTGTGACTGTATAATAGAGGAGACGGTATTTGATTTTTAATTTTTATGTTCGTTTCCTGTGTTCTCTGCCCATTTGAATTTTTTTTAAAAATGAAGAGGTAACAGAAAAGTGCCTCTGTATCACTGCGCTTACTGCATTGTTTCGCTGATGTTTTTGTACCCATCTTTTCCCCTGAAGAGTGAACTCCTCGAGAGTAGGAAAGGTGGCCTCGGTATCTCGCCCAATTCAGTACACAGGAAGGATTCAGTAAATATTTGTTTGAGTGAATAAATGAACGAAATCACATTCAAATGAATTACTTCCATTTCGAAGGGGACCAAATAACTGCCTCTTGATTTGCTCTCTTTCCTGCCCTTGTTTTAAGATGGCCTCACAGTTTGGGCTGGTTTTTATCATTGCTATCATTCAGCTATGTATACTAACCTTTCAAATCCATAAAAAGTATTTAAAAGAAAGAGAAATTGTTCATGTTTCAACACCTATTATAATGCATTTTCAAATATGTCAGACACATCTTTGTTAAAATTAAACCAGGGATTGGTTTTGAGTGAATAGCCCTATATCCTTACAGATGCTGTGGATGGATGCATCTAAGCTGCTTATTATATTGATGGGTTTTGCTGCTCTGCAGCAAATGAAAACAGGCAGCTGCTTCCTCCATCAAAGCAAAAAGCAGCCTGAGTTTTTATTAACTGAGCGTTCATTTCTTCTATTGCCAAAATTCTTACACAAAACAAAAGAGCAGTTTTAGCACATTATTGCTTAACTAGACATGAACAACTGACAGCAAGTGATAAGCCTGTCTGCTTTTCACAACTGGTAATCATTTTTGGAATAGATGTTTTAATATAGTTGAATATAAATTTTGTAATTTACATCTACAATGGTACGTAAATTTATAGATCCAGTTTGTTGCAGGAGAATGAAGGCTATAATCACAAAAGCCTTTCCCAGTGTTGTTTCATTTTTAATGACTATTTGAAAACTAGGGAAGGGAAATGAAATCAAATTCATTTCTTTAAAAAATACAAAAAGGTGTTAAAGACAATCATACAAGTTGGTTGGAGCCATTTGTAGATGGCCCTGACAGAGCGAGACCGCTGTGTTTACAGCCGGGACGTGCTTCGCACTCTATTTCCACATTAGTTGCAGTGAGCTGCCCAAGTTTGGACAGCGGCAGAAATTTCTGGAGAGCAGACCGTCATGTTTCCTTTGTATCAATGAATAAGGATGAGCAGGGAGCCCGGAAGGACAGACCCAGGCCATTTTGCACAGCTGAGATTCTCTGCCAACTCACGGTTTTTTTTTTTTTTAAGCCATCTGAATATCACACATTTACTTTCAGATAGAACGGCAGAGAGGGGTTTGTTGAGACCCAACCTCAACCACCTCAGCACTCAATTTATTGAGTCAATTTGCCTAATGGTGTTTTGCCTTTTGGAACTTGCTAATGGCGATTCCTGCTGTAAGAAGGGGGAGGCGGGCCTTCTCCTTCCCCATCCCATTACAGGCCTAAGAGGAGGAATGTGGAGGGAAGGCAGTTTTGAAACACTGGGGCACACCCCTTCCAAACAGTGCTGCTAAATAATTAAGTTCTGCCTAACAAGACTAATACCAGGGCCTTTGAATAAATGTGCTTTGCTTTTGGCACCTGTATCGTGTACCTCCCAAATACCATCTTCTCTCTAGGGAGCCTTTCATTAAGTGCAGAGCTTGCAGTTCACATGGAACACAACGCTTTCTGCTTGTTTGGAATCCAGTCCTCGTGTTTACCTAGACGTGAGATAAAGCTGGACTCCAAGGCAGAAAGCTGCTTTAGAAATCAAGTTCACGGGGCGCCTGGCTGGCTCAGTCAGTAGAATATGCGACTCTTGATCTTGGGGCTGTAAGTTCAAGCCCCACGTTGGGTATAGAGATCACTTAAAAATAAAATCTTGGGGAAAAAAAAGAAATCAAGTTCACATATCATAGGTGCCTAAAGGGGAATCTCACTCTCCTTACTTTGGTTTGGTGTGCCAAGTAACAAGCGTGTGTCTGGGTGAGTGAAGTGGCTCCTTGCCTAAGATAAAGAACAATAACAATTATGTCTAATATTTTCTTCTTTGTTCGAACTTTATTTGACACATTGCTGCTTTCACATGACCAAGACACAACACGGTCCTATTTTAAAAGGGGAAAAGGGTAACCTCATCAAAACGATAGCCTGATCACTCCACTCGAGGACACTGGGTGCACAGCAAGGTCTTGAAGGAGAGTGTTATTTGGAGTAAAACTGGCAGTGAAGATCTGCCTCTTTTTTTCTTTCTCTCTCTCTCTCTTTCTTTCTTTCTTTCTTCTTCTTCTTTTTTAACTCTGAGGAAGATGTACTGTGTTTCTGGGGGGACCTAGGCCATGTTTCTTCTCTTGCTAGGAGCTCTCTGGGTCCACCCTTGCTAGAAATGACTGTTCTCACTTTCTGAGAACCAATGGGGTTAGAGCATTTTCTGGCCTAGGCCTAGAAGGATTGCACTGGGAGATGTTCTTCTACCTGTGCTTTCAGACTTCGGGAAAATTTCTTCTGCCCAAAAGGAAGTTTGGGGCGCCTGGGTGGCTCAGTCGTTAGGCGTCTGCCTTCGGCTCAGGTCATGATCCCAGGGTCCTGGGATTGAGCCCCGCATCGGGCTCCCTGCTCCGCGGGGAGCCTGCTTCTCCCTCTCCCACTCCCCCTGCTTGTGTTCCCTCTCTCGCTGTATCTCTCTCTGCCAAATAAATAAATAAAATCTTTAACAAAAACAAAAGGAAGTTTGTTACCCTGACAAGGAGGAAATAGGAGCAAAAAAAAAAAACAAATGCAGCATTTATCTGAGAACCATGCTCAGTATTGGACAGGAAAAATTGTACTTGAGGAGGTTGTCTGTTATTAATATGCTGGATTAGCTAAATAAAAACGCTATCGCCACTCGAATACACAGATGTAGAGCAGTCTCTCTTCTGAGGCTGTGAGATTGAATTAACAAAGGCAGTGTTAATTTAATTAAAATTAGGACATGTTAGGAAGGCTTGACTTCTGAGACCATTTTGAATCCTATCTAAAATATTTCCTGGTAAGGGTTTAGATTTGATATTATTATATTATTTAGATTTGCTATTATAATACAAATAAAATATCTAAGGGAATCTAATTTCTTTAAAATGTTGCAGGCTAGAGCCCACTGACAATTTTATAGCTTTATAGCATTTGGAAATGCACAGATACAATGATCTATAGCCTTTGGATTTAAGAGTTAGAAGACTCCTCAGAAATCAATTCGACCCTTCCATTTTATTCTTGAAGCCAGAGCCCAAATATGATTTGTCCAAAGTCCTAAAATTAGTTATTGACAGCCATGAGAACTAGAAACTAGTTCTCTGGATTTCAGGACCAGTCACCGGAGTTGGAGCAATATAGGGTAGTGATTAAAAAACTGGGCCCTGGTGGGGCGCCTGGGTGGCTCAGTCAGTTAAGTGTCTGCCTTCAGCTCAGGTCATGATCCCAGGGTCCTGGGATCGAGCCCCGCATCGGGCTCCCTGCTCAGCAGAGAGACTGCTTCTCCCTCTCCTTCTGCCCCTCCCCCTGCTCATTCTCTCTCTCTCTCTCTCTCTCAAATAAATAAGAAAGAAAGAAAGAAAGAAAGAAAGAAAGGGGCCCTGCTGGTTGAGCATGTGGGCTTAAATCGTGGGCTGTACCACTTCAGCTCTGTGTGCTTCGGTAAAGCTCATTGTGCCCCTTCCCTGGCCATAATGATAGTACATCCCTTATAGGGCTGTTTTCAGGATTAAATGAGATCATCTGTATAAAGCAAAGAGCCCAGCATTTGCCAAGCAGTGAGTGTCCAGTAAGTGATGCTGCTAATAGTAGTAACAGCTAATACTGACTGAGGACTTATTTGGTCGTCTCCTAATTCATTTGATCCTCCCATCTGTACTTACAGGATAGATAGTACTATTACTTCTGGGGAAGGAGATGATGTAAGGGGAGCTTAAGTGATTCGCTCAGCTCCTAAAGCTAATGAGCCCCAGAGCTGTCTTCCAGGTTGTCTTTGCTGTAGGAGGTGTGCAAGACGGCCGTGGTTGTGGTTGCAGCGCATCCTGTGTATTCCTTTCTCTTGGTGCTGCTGCAGCATCTTCCTTGTCCCGTCTTCATTTCTCATGGGTCCCTTAGCTGCTTTCCCAGCATCTGCTCTCAAACTGGCCATCTGACGGAAGGCCAAAGACTATCTCCTCGTCCCCACCACAGAGTCCCGATGGAACTGGGACGCCTTTCATCTTTCCCTTCCCTCAAGGAGGTATCTGAAGTAAAATTTAAGTTTTTAACTTTAATGCATTTTTAAAAAATCAAATCACACCCAGAAGTGGACCCATCTTGTAGTCCTAGAAGAACTTATTGTCGAAATAGTTGGGTTAATTTTTTGTGTCCCCTTCTCTTCCTTCCACATGCTCACTATCTGTCCTTCTTTTAGTTCAGTTGGCTTCTCCAGGAACAGGAGAAGAAACAAAATTGCAAAGCAATTCATTTGGACCCTTGTTTTTGCGATCTAGGGGATGGCAGTATAAGACATAGGTTCGGATTAGAGTCAGATTACCTGGGTTCAAATTGTACCTGTCCGATTTGGGGGAAGTTCTGTTAACCTCTCTGTGCCTTGATTTCCTCATCTACCTCATAGTACCTGGACAGCAGTCAGCATTCGGTCAATGTTAGCACATCAGGGGACAAGCTTCCACCTGCTGGCTGTGCTGGGCGACGCCGACACTCTTTCAGCCAGATGTGCCCGTGTTCTCCGTGATCTGGCTCCACAAACACAGGGAGGCCTGCACTTAATAATTTATTGTTCTAGAACAAGTCTGTTAACGGGTCAGAGCAGGAGGACAAGTATAGAACAAGCATTGTCCATTTTTAGGGAATTCTTGTTTACAGTCCGTTTTCAAAGTTCCCACAGCTAGGGCGAGCTTTCCCAAAGGTCAGTTTGGGTTTGATTTTGCGGGTTATTGATTAGGAATCATAATCTCTCTGAAACTATCATAAAAATATAATCAATGTTTGGTAAAATTTCCTGGATAGAAACACGTCAAAATAATGACCGTGACAAATAGCAGCAGCAGCCGTAGCTAACGTTATAAAAATTTTGCTACCTGCCAGGCGCTGTTCTAAGTGCCTTAGTGCATTATCTCATTTAATCCTCACAACCATGCTGGGAGTGGGCACTTGGACTGCTTGCGCCTAACGAGTCAGAGAACTGAGGCATTGCACAGCAGTGCTGGCTGAAGTGGTAGCCCCGTAGTTATTGTCTATTTCATTATTTTTTCCTTTCCTTTTTTTTTTTTTTAAGATTTTATTTATTTGACAGAGAGAGAGACACAGCGAGAGAGGGAACACAAGCAGGGGGAGTGGGAGAGGGAGAAGCAGGCTTCCCGCTGAGCAGGGAGCCCGATGAGGGGCTCGATCCCAGGACCCTGGGATCATGATCTGAGCCGAAGGCAGGCGTTTAACGACTGAGCCACCCAGGCGCCCCTTTCCTTTTCTTTTTTTTAAAAGATTTTGTTTATTTATTTATTTGAGAGAGAGAGAGAGAGCACGCGCAGGGGCAGAAGGAAAAGGGGAGGGAGAGGGAGGGGAGAAAGAATCTCAAGCTGACTCCACGCTGAGTGCGGAGACCCACCCAGGGCTGGATCTCATGACCTTGAGATTGTGACTTGAGCTGAAACCAAGAGTTGGAGGCTTAATGACTGCGCCACCCAGGCCCCCCTAATGTTTTATTTTCTTTACAACATTAATCACTATCTGGAATTTCCTTGTTTATTGTCCGTTGCCCCTGTTGAAGTTATTTGGGCAAGGGCTTTGTTTTAATCACTGCTGTATCCCCAGCTCCTAGAACAGGCCTGGCTGCCAATAATTGTAAGTTGAATGAAGGAATGAATGAGGCTTAGAAACTTTAAGTAGCTTGCCCAAGGTCACACAACCATCAGAGCCAATGTTCAAGCTGGACTCTAAGTCCGGAGCATGAGATCTGGTTTTTTATTATAACTGTTTATAGCTTGAAGCCCCCTTGGACATAATCTAGCCCAAGCCTGGTATCTTGCAGATGAGGATCCTGACACTCAGAAAGGCTAAATTACTTACCAATATCACATAGATTATTAGTGTCAGAGCCAGAATCAGACCCCAAACCACTAGCTAGTGTTTTTGTACTCCTCAGTTCATATAAAATTGAAGGAAAACCCTATATGCATTTGCTGTACATCATCCACCTACTTATTCATGACACAAACCTAAGTCATATTTGACACTTTCCTCTCTCTTACCATCCCCTTCATCTAATTAACTAGTAAGTCTTGTCAGTGTACTTTCTAAGTATAGCTCATACCTTTTCACTTTTCTTCATCTCTGCAAACCATCACCCAGATCACCATCAGCACTCACCTAGGTCATTGTAGTAGCCTCCGACCTCGTTTCTCCTTGCCTCCTCTTGCCCCTCTTCAATTCGTTTTCTTTAGGATAGTCAGACTTATCTTCTTTTTTTTTTTTTTAAAGATTTTATTTATTTATTTGACAGAGAGAGACACAGCGAGAGAGGGAACACAAGCAGGGGAGGTGGGAGAGGGAGAAGCAGGCTTCCGGCGGAGCAGGGAGCCTGATGCGGGGCTCGATCCCAGGACTCTGAGATCATGACCTGAGCCGAAGGCAGACGCTTAACGACTGAGCCACCCAGGTGCCCCAGTCAGACTTATCTTCTAAAATGTAAGTCTGATCAGAACACTCTGCTGCTTAAAATGTATCACTTATATTAAGATGCGATTTGAAAATCTTAACATGGCTTTGAGCCTGTGGGATCTGGCCCCTAGCCATCCCTCCAGTCACGTCTGGCACTGTTCTCTTCCTTTCTCATGTATTCTGCAGCTCCACTGGCCCTATTTCCATTCCTAGAATATTGAACTGTTCTCCTCTTCAAAGCTTCCTCTCATGGGGCTCCCCTAGGATGGACCATTCCCTCCACCTGTCCCCTTCTTCCTCCTCTACTTGGCTCTTCATCCTCTGGGTCTCAACTTACATGCTATTTCTACAAGGAAGTGTTCCCTGATGGACTCCTCCCAACCTCCCTTCCAGCCTCGTCAAGTCCCCTACAGTATGTTCTCAGAAGTACCCTCTATTTTTCCTACATAGCCTTTATTATGATTAATTAGGCACATCATTTGTGTAATTGTTTATTTAATATCTCCTTCTCTAATTAGACAGAAGCTCCAGTGACCATGCTGTCTCATTCCCTGCTAATCCACAGGGCCTGAAACATACTGGTGCCCCGCAAATTTTTATGGAGTATTCTGTAGTCCTCTTTTGGATTTCCACTCTGGGTTGAAACATTAATAACAAAGCAGAAATGTTTAAGGAAAAGGAGACAGAGTATAAACATGAAAACAGTCCAAGAGGTTTACCTACCCATTCCACATGAACTGCTTTTCCTTTTATAAAGTAACACTGCCAATGAATTTCTTCTTCCAGAAGACTCAACAGCTTAGCTAAGGGTGTGGTGGCCTCCCCATTCGAGTCTCAGATTTGGGAGAGGCCTTACTTCTGACTCCTGCATGAGAGACATGATCCTTTCTTTTGAGGAGGGTAAAGAAAACTGCTGCGTGGGTAGATATCAGCTAATTAGAGGAAAGCCATCTCTCTACTACAAGAGCTGGGTGTGTTGTCCCCATGGGCCAAGTACAAGATGTTAGAGTGAGAAGCAGGGGTCAGCAGTCTGCTGGTCTTGATGCCATCTGACAAAGTCTCAGGACTTTCCTCTAACATGAACTCTGGGGAAGCAAAAAGCTCTCAAATGCAAGTGATCTAGGAGGAAGGACCCATGCTCAGCTAGAGATTTATGTCTCTTAATAAAATCTACATAGTTAATTTTAGGGTTGTTCAGCCCTCAGGTTAATAATGGATGTATTGTTTGTTTCAAGATTAACTGTAAAACTTGGCATTTAAAATAATTCTAAACTAGCTACTTAACAAACAACAAAAAAATGGCTGCATACATAAAATAGATCACATTGACAACTTTCCCCCTCATTATTGCTACATAGATAGCTAGTTTTTCTTATTTTAGTGTTGGCTGGCTATAGCTTTCTGAAGTTTGTTAGATCCAGCAGACCTGTTCTGACAGAGGCATCTGCAGGGAAGCAATCCTTTTGAAAGAAAATGGAATGAAATCAAATGACCATGGAAACCCAAGTATAATATACTATTCTTTTTCTTCTTCCAAACGGAGCTCTTGTTTAGTTAATGCTTTATGGAGGCCCAATGGATGAAGGAAGACTTTTCTCCTATGAGTTAAACTAATTCAATTTATACAGAAAGCACTAAGGCATAGGGAATTACAGGCTTCTAAATAACTTTTAAGGAAGTATCCTAATTTATGACATGTTTAGGAAACAAGTTATCTAGAATAAGTCATTAATTAAAATTTCTTGTGATGCTTTTTTTTGGGGACCAATACTTTGGCAATTCTAAACACCACTTTGGGCATTCTTCTCTGTCTCATTGGTGATGTCAAGAATATAGCAGCAATCCCTATAACTGATTGATAGAGCCCTATGATATTACTAATGGAGTATAAAAATCTTGAGCATAAGAAAAGCTTCCCTGTTAGTTTCATTGACTTGTATGTCCTTCTAAAATTTATTCTCATCACTTTTCCAATGAGTTTCTCTCTGTTTCACAAAGTCCTTCTAGTCACTGTTCTTCTGGGATGTGTACTGAAACCTCACCACTCAGAGCTTAAAGTATTTATGCTAAAAAATATACTCTATGAGAGATAAGAATAGTTACAATATGTCTTGAGTTCTAGAATTAGCCCACAAACAGTTACATTCAAAAGACCATACATTTCTGGATTTCAGGTAAATTAGAGGTTGAACAATGCATTAAAGTCACTTCCTCCCAGAAACCTCACTAAACCACTGTAAAGAAATGTTTTTAAAACCTAAACGCACAAGGATGATAGAATGAGGGGACATACAACAACATAATTTTGGAAGCTGGAAAGCAAATGATGAGAAATCATTGACTTAGCAGATATGAGAAAGTCAGCAGTTGAGAAAGCTGAAAACCAAACCAGCTCATACTTCTGAAACTTTGAAAGGCTCAGAAATTGGGGCATTTGTACAAGTAGGAGTTGAAGGGGGCTAAAATAAGGAAGATTGGTTGAAAACTGTTTATAAAGCAGTTACATACCTGTTCCAGGCTACTGAGTAACTTCTGCCTCTGTACTACCAATGGAAGAGATTTGTTCTCTGGAGAGGGTTAAACCAAAGGGTTTTAGGTTGAGGGATACCAGGCACAGTTGAAATCAGAGAGAATACCAAAAGCAGGCTGGAGAGATTGGGTGAACATACACAGAGCCATCCACACTCCACTCCATCCCCACAAACTCAGCCCTCTTCACTTCCAACCAGCTTTTTATCTTTCTGTGATTATGTTTAAGCAAACAACAAAGAATTGCCAGATATCTGAGGAAAGCTTTTGATGCCAAAGGTACCAAAATCAATTAACAGAAAAAAACAACATGAAGAAAATAGACTATATAAGAATAAGAAAACTTAAAAGAAACTGTAATTAATATTTTCAAATAATTTTTAAAAGATTGATTCATGAAACAGGAATAGACGCTCTAAAAAAGAAATATTCAGAGAACACCCATCAAGAATAGCATAAATGTGGGGCACCTGGGTGGCTCAGTCAGTTAAGTGTGTGACTCTTGGTTTTAGTTCAGGTCATGATCTCAGGGTCCTGGGATGGAGCCCCACGTTGGGTTCCATGCTCAGGGGGGAGTCTGCTTGTGTATTCTCTTTCTCCCTCTCTCTCTGCCCCTTCTCCCACCCATTTGTGCTCTCTCTCTCAAATAAATAAGTAAATAAATCTTTTTAAAAATAGCATAAATGAGAATTACAACAAAAGGGTTGGAAGATAAAGTTGAGGAAATTTCCAAGAAAGTAGAAAACAGTAAGAGATAGAAAGCAGGAAAGAAAAGGTAAGAAAGAGGATGAGTTCAGGAGATTCAACATCCAAATAACAGGAGTTCTAGATAAAAAGGACAGGAAATAAGCAATGGAACTTCCCAAGAAACTGTCCAAGATCTGAAGAACATGGAGTTTCCAGATTGAAATTACCCACTGAATCATGGAAGTTCCCATTTATTTACCTTCCACACACTTTTTCTCAAGAAGCTACTGGAGGATGTCTTGCACCAAAACGAGGAAGTAAACCAAGAAAGGAAGACAAGGGATAGAAGAAACAAGAGATGCAATACAGGAGAAGAACAAAAGGGAGTCTGGAATGATACGAAGATTGATTCTAGGGTATCAGCTGTGCACTAAGCATAGAGGGCATTCAGTCCAGGCTAAAGCAGGTCAGAAGGCACCAGGAAAGAATTCCTCATGAGGTTGATAGAATACCTGATGTGAATGAATGTACTGAGAGGGGAAATTTGACAACTGGATTTTGAGATTGAATAAAAAACCTTAGCAAATGAGAAAAGAAATAGACAATTATAAACTCCATGGGGGGGCGGATTATACATGAGATAAAAAGCAATCATAGTTTACTACATGGCTCGGTATTATTTCCTGGTCATAATGAAATTGACAATGACTATATATTACCAAAATTATAATATATCTATAATTGGAAGATGGTGATGGTGGGTGGATAAGGAGCATGGTGTGTGTGGCATGGGGAGAGGAGTATAGATGAAGGTGAAAGCAGCTTATCTTCCATAGTGGGGGTCAATAGATTGTGCCTAAAAGCGAAAAATCAAGAAGTGACAATACAAACATATGTAGAAGTATGGAAGTAATTACCAGATGCATCAACTAAAAGAATTGGAAGTAGCAGTTTCTGAGAAAGGAGAAAGACTGGGTCAGAGGGGCTGGGTACTAATCTTAATCATAATCATTTGTCTTAATCATTCTCACAGAACTCAGTGCCTCTTTAAACTCTGTTTAAGTTCTTTACAGATAAAATCCTTTTTAAAAAGACCATTATATTTCCACAAATAGAAATGAGAAAACTTTTTTAAATAATGGCATTATTAAGATGTAATTCACATACTACATGACTCACCCAGTGATTTTTAGTATATTCACAGAGTTGTGCAACCATCACCACCATTTTAGTGTATTTCATCACCTCTGGAATGTCAGTCCACGTTTACTCTCAACCATCGTAGCCCTAGACAACCACCACTATATATTCTGTCTCTATGAATTTGTTTATTCTGGGCATTTCATGTAAGTGGAAACATGCGACATGTGGTTCTTTGTGTTGGGCTTCTTTCACTCAGCATAATGTTTTCATGCTCCATCTATGTTGTAGCCTGAATCAGTGCTTTATTTCTTTTTATTGCCAAATAATAGTGCATTGCATGGCCATGCCACATTTTATTTATCTGCTCATTAGTTGATGGACATTTGGGTTGTTTCTGCTTTTTGGCTATTATGAATAATGCTGCTATGAACATTCATGTACAAGTTTTTGTGTGGACATATTTTCTTTTCTCTTGGGTATGTTCCTAGGAGTGGAATTATTGGGCCATATGTTAATTCTACATTTAAGTTTTTGGTGAACTGCTAGACTGTTTCCCAAAGCGGCTGCACCATTTTACATAATTTCTCCTCATCCTCGCCAACATTTGCTATTGTCTGACTTTTTGGTTATAGCCATCCTAGAAGGTGTGAAGTGGTATCTCATTGTGGTGTTGATTTGCACTGAGATAACTTTCAAAAACATGATAGATAAGCAAAAATAAAATAGGTTGTCAAAACCTCATCTTGACAAGACTTTGAGGAAATAAACACTCTTATTTGGAGGTATAGTTTGGTACACATGTTTTGGAGTACAGTTTGATATATCACAGTGTGATAGGTACTTAACATTTGATCAGATTTCCCATTTCTGAGTATTTGACCTATAGAGAAAAATCATATTTTGGGGAAAAAAAAATGTGTCTTCATGGCACCACTGTTTATAATCTCATAGTACCAAAAACTCAAAATAACTTGAATGTCTCTCAAGAAGACACTGGTTAAATAAATTATGATGCAGACATAAAATCAGGCAGTCATTAAAAATAATAATGCAAGGGGGCGCCTGGGTGGCTTAGTTGGTTAAGCGTCCGACTCTTGATCTCAGCTCAGGTCTTGATCTCATGGTCATGAGTTCGGGCCCCATCTTGGGCTCCATGCTGGGTGTGGAGGCTACTTAAAAAAAAAAATATATATATATATATATAACGATGCAAGTATATTTTTATTGTCATGGGAAGTTATTCATCACATATTGAGTGGGACAAAATCAGATTGTCAAATACCTGCATGATAAGATCCCATTTGTATAAAATATCTTTGTGCTTGGAGAGCTTTTTTTCTTGGAATGATGTCCAAAATGTTACTAGGGGTTATATACTAGTGGTGTAATTTAAGGTGATTTTATTAACTTTGTTCTACATATTTTTGTATTTAATTTAGTTAAAAATCAACCTCTATAATTTTTTGAGAAAATTATAAAACTCTCTTAAAAGACTATGCATTTTAGAAGTCACATTTTTGTACTTAATCAAAGCTTGAATTTTAGTTAAATACCCTTCCCCTATCATTATTTTTTTAAACCTCAAAACCATCTACTAAAGGCATAAAGAAATTCATTATTCTGGTGATTTTATATACTTGGTGTAGAACACTGTCTTGGGCTCTTCCTTCAGAGACTTTTATTATATACTTTATTCTTTACAGAGTTCTTTTGCTATGGAGGTATGCCAGGTATTAGGACTTCAGGGTTGTGGTAAAGTTCATGGGTGGGAGTAGGACAAAAAGGTTCTCCATCTGTTCTCATCTTTGGGATAATTGTTGGGGTCTGCATATTCTCTCTTCTACCCTTTTATCCCCTTTTGCAGGAGAATAACATTAACAACTAATTTTTCTTTGAGCTCATTATGAGTTAGGAACTATTGTTCTAAATAGATTTCATGTATTTTACTTATTTAATCCTGACAACCATTCTGTGAAGTTGATACTACAATTACATTATTTTACAGATGAGGAACCTGAGGCACAGAGAGGTTAAGTAAACTATCCAAGGTCACTCAGCCAGGGAATGCAGCCCAACAAGCTGGGACTGGAGCCCAAAGAGTCTGGTTCCAAAGCTCCTGTGATCTTAATTGCTACAGTCCACTGCCTTTCTGACTTTCTTACTAAATATGACTCCAAATACTTCTTGCTGGTTTACTTTGTTCTCTCCCAAACTGTCATTTCTACCAGAAATACCATGGAGGCTGAGCTAGTTTACACTTGTCCAGACTTTCCTGCCGCAAATGCTTCTCTGGGTCAATGTCTTTGCTGTTCATCTATTTACCCACTGATTCCATTAGGATTTTACTTACCATTTCTTTGACATCCTCTTCTCTGAAATGTTTGGATTTCTCACTCTTTGAAGCTGGAGATGCGTCCAGGAGAAAAAAAAATTAAGTCTCATTAGGTGTTTCAACTTCGCATCCAGACCCATTAGAAGAGAGTTTAGTGCGAAGGCAGTGAACATTCATTGCTCTTTCCCAGGATGGTGGGGCCTTCTCAACCTCAGGCGGAGCAGGATGCTAGTGCCCTGCTTGACCTTTGAGTCTGACCCCTTGGCGAAAACCCAGTTTTGTCTAAGGCTGTGGTTTATTCCGATCATAGGAGTGATACATATTCATTGTAAAAATCTTTGGAAAATACAAAAAGTGTAAAGAAAAAATCAAAAGCACTTACAACCTACCACCTTGTGATAACTGCTAGAGACTATCATTTCCAAGCATGTTTGTCTTTTTTTTTTTTTTTAAGGCATTCCTATTCATTCATGAAGACTGAGTCTTCAAAAGAAATGATTTACAAGTGATGATTTTAGAAAATGCCCATCCATGGAGTTTACTGGGGAGGGTTATGGTTAAATTTAAAGATGTGCCAAAGTTGGTGAAATTTAAATTTCTTAATTTTAATCTCCAGTTTGATATTTCTGATCGAAAAAAGAAAATAATTGTGTGTATTTGAAAACATTAGGATGAAATCAAAGAGAAAGGCATAATGACCTCGGTTGTTTTCTTTGCTCCTTGCAAGTGTTTTTCCATTTATTTTTGCCTCACATGGGCTGCGTATACATTAGGTCTTCAACTGATGCTTATGAATTGGCTGAAAAGAAGGTTCATGTGTACAAGATCAGCTACCTGAAATACCATTAAAATTGAACTTTTAGTATTTGTAATTTTGGTTGTTACTGTTTTTGCTGTCTTGTAATAGAAATTTAGGAAAATTTATTTGGGATATTTTACTGTTTTTCTGGGAAGAGAGCTATCATCAACAACAAAAGAGACTCATTTGATATGACATATTACAAGTAATAATTATGTTAAGTTTGATTCAAGTTGAAACAGCTTGTACTGAACATTATTTTTAAAAGCCATTTCTTAAGAGAATGACTACAGAGAATGATTGTAGAACAGACTCCTATAATCAAAAAGTGTATCCTCTTGTGTTTTCCAGGCATCTGGCCATCTGAAGAGGTTTTGGCTTACTACTGCCTCAAGCACAGTAATGTATTCAGGTACAAAGCTGCACTTAAAAAGATATTTTTTAGCCATTATGGGTACTGTATCTGCATGTTAAAGATTGCTGTGATGACATTCTTCAAATTAAGTTGTTTAAAAAAATATAAGAAAGAAAGAAAAGGAAGGGAGGGAGAGAGGGAGGAAAGAAAGAAGGAAGAAAAGAAGGAAAAAAGTTCATGGTGAAAACATGTTGCTTCTGAAAAGAAATCTGAATTGCCTTTGGGTACTAATACTGCACAGCAAGCTTTTTGCTATATGTCAAAGGCTTTTGATTTCCACTCAAGGCATTTTATTTCACTTTGATTTTGGGGAAACAAAAGTGAAGCTCCAATCAATCCTTACTGATTGTGAGGGTCAAAAAAAAAGAAAAAAACAAACCACAATAAAGACATTCTTTAAACTTCTGCTAGGGAAATCACTACAGAATATTTGATAAATAAATACCCCACAGCAATTATTTAAAGATGCCATCCCACCCCTGGTTTCAAAGGTATTTTATAGACCTAACAATATGTATTTGTAAAATATAAATCACTATTACAGATTCATGCTACGGAAATAAAGGTTTTCAACTGTCAGTGTGCAATTACAGATCAAACCCATGGATGGGATTTTGGAAAAAGAAAAAAAAAACCCTCCTTTTATTTAAAATTCTAAAGATGTTTGGTAGATCCAGAAAATACAGGTTTTTCATTTTTAATTCTCATTTTATAAAAGTCACCCAACATATGCTTCCTGAATAGCCCATTATGATTCCAGACAAGTCATTAGTGATCATGGTGTGTGTGTTTTAACAATATGTACTTACAAGATTGGGTCAATAATATGTATTTTTTGAAGCTCTGTGGGTCCATATTTACCAACCAGTCTATAATTGCTTTGAACAACTAAATACTCATTAAGTGTATTTCGGAATATGAATGTTCTTTCTTGGCTTCTCCGTCTCTTCCCTCTCTTTGCACCCCTCCTTCCCTTTCAGTTCTCTCCTTCTCTCTTTTTCTTTTCTCCTGTTGAGGTGATAAACTTCCCAACCTGGGAAGAAGGAACACTCTTAAGGGTTTAAGCATATAAAATGAGCACAGGGCAGTATTGAATTTGGGCTGCAGAGCTGCTCTGGGAGCCTGGCATTTGCTCTTCTCCCTGTGCTTAAGCTTGACTGGAGCTCCAATCATCGAGCAGTGGGCCAGGGTAAGAATGTCACACGTTGAGGGCTGATATTTAGGCACAAAGGGGAAGGTGAGTGCGGAGTGCCACACTAGGCTGTCAGCTTTAACTCTGAGCCGCTTTACTTTTGAGCAGTGAAGTCAGAGCCCAGTCATTACTTTAGCCTCGGTTTGCTGGCTTAACCATATTATGTCCCTGCATTGTTTATTCACTGTGTTGTGTTGGGGTCAATTGTGATTTAAGTGTTAATTGCTAAATGCTTTTTGTGTAATTGTTCTTTATGGGGGCAGTTCAGCTTTCCAAAATGTTTCAGTTTGGTTTCAATTTTTTTTTTTCCACAAAATTCAAGATTGCATTTATTTGTGTGTGTGTGTGTGTGTGTGTGTGTTGTGTGTATGTGACTATAATATAGGTATATACACACTCATATATGTTCTTCATTTACTTGTCTAACTGTTTTTGAAGGAATGAATGTGGATTAACAGTGTTACCCTTTCCTAACAATTATCTTTCGCTACTCTAGCTAGTTTAGTTCTAAAAGACAGCGCCATTGACAAGGGAAAAAAAGGGAACCTTCTCAGATTTTTCAGCTCAGCGGTGGTAATGTTGCAGTGAACACTAATGAGGGAACCCCCACTGATTTGCCTGCTTTGTGACTTTTCTATTTCATAATTATTTTTAAAACGCAAAGCAACATGAGGTAGCCTAGTCCTGTCTCTACAACTTCCTGGTAGCGCCGTTCTTACTGCAGATGGCAATTTGTTCTTGTAACATATATATCTCTCTGACCATTTTCATCTAATTTGTATGGGTTCTACCATTTCTTTTCTCTCTTTCAGGGACCTTGCTGTGTGTGAGCTAGGGGGTGGCATGACATGCTTGGCTGGGCTCATGGTAGGTCTTTTCTCAATTCCAATCCCATTCAGAGGGAGGAACAAAAGGAAAAATGTTCCAGGGCCTCCAACTGCTGGGTCAGAGAACCGTCAACAGCATCAGCTGCGGTCAAGCTGCCGGGTCTTGAGAGACCTTCTAGATTGACTTACTTTCGGATCATATTGATTTTATGGTTGCCTCGATGAGCAGAAACATTTTACCTCCGTGTAGTCAATATCGCTTGTTGTGACATTCCAGGCCTCGCACGGTCTTTCTTTGCCATAGCGAAAGCTTTTTTTTTTTTTTTTTCAGATTATAGTCCCATTTGCTAAGATACAGGAATAGCCTGGCGAATCACAGTTGGAGCACCATGATATAGCTGCTAATGTTTTGCCTGCATTATTACACCAACAAACATGATCCAGAGCGCTCAGTAATTAGATTCTTTTGAATTAGATTGGCCATTCAGGAACGTCGTTCCCCATTCTCTGGGTTCTGAGTCATGTATTCAGGAGATATTATGTAGCAGCACAGTGCATTAGACAAGTTTTTATGTCTCTACAAATAAAAGCATATTGTTACACTGATTGGCATTTGACAAACCTGTCGCTCTTACACAATGTGTCGAGGTTACAGCCCAATGTGCGAGCATGTCAAAGCTCACAAAAAAATTACCCTCACAAAGCCATCTGCCTGCAATGCAAAGTTATATGAAGGGCATCAGGCAGTCAGACAGAAGCAAGCTGAAAGGCAGAGTGACAGCCTTGTATGATGGCTCTACTAGATAAACAGAAGCCCACAAATGAAAGCCTCTCAGAATACCATCATCCGCTGTCACAATGCAATTACCGAACAGAATGATAGCAAGATAGAGGCTCCCGCAAATGGAATGATAAAAGTATTGACTGATTTGATTGAATGATTAAAATAATGCAGACATAAAATGAAAAAAGATTGAAGATTGTTACAGAGAAATAGGTGAGGAAGCATGATACTGAAGGCTTGTCACTCCTGTCTTCACTTCCACACAGACAAGCATATTTGCTCATTGTTTGCTGTGCTCCTTTTTTTTTTTTTCAGGTTGCTATTTCTGCAGATGTCAAAGAAGTTCTGTTAACTGATGGGAATGAAAAGGCCATCAGAAGTATCCTTATTCAGATAGAAAACGGGTTTGTTGTGCTCATTCCTTTTTCCCGGCTGAGTAACAATTGATATAAAGAAAGACAGCATGGGGTATTAAAAAAGAATCCCCCCCACACACATGATAAGTAATTAAGAAAAAGTAGAAATATATGGAATTCATTGGCGATGACTGTTTTTTTCTTTCATTTCGATAGATTTTTTTTACAGTCACTTCTTGTGAAAGGAGCCCATGATTTGTGGACCACTCAAGGCAGTAAAAACATTTGTTTCAGAATAATTTCCAGGCATTCTTGTCCTTTTATTGTCACTGAAATTTCCTGGTATAAAGTAAATGATTGAATATTTATTATATCCACTATTGCTTATAAAAACTAACTTCCAGCTTCATGTTCATTATGACCTTCCTTGGGTTTGATCTTGTGGGTATGTGCTAGGTAGGATGGGATCTTCTCTAATTGCCGAGAGGTTACCTATAGCTCCCCATTGGAAACAGCTATCAGTTTTTCATTATTTCCTTTTATTTAGGATTATAAAAGCACTCTCTTTTTTTTTCTGCTATGCTATTACAGTTCCATGCTCATTATATTAGATTATGCTTTACTAATATGTACACAGAGTTCATGAAAATTGAACTGTACTTTAACTGAGAAAGCAAGCATAATTTGTGGCTACTTTAGCAATCGAGCTGATTTGTTCAGGCGCAGTTAACAGCCGTTAGAAATTGAGAGGAGAAGTGGAAGATATATTTGCTTTGGATTTTTGGTATGCCTTACATTTACATTATGAAGTAGGCAATCCACTTATTTGCATCTTAGCCCCCTAAAATGCCAAAGCAGTTTCGACTTTTGCGGCTTCTTACAGAAAGCCCATTTTCGATTTTCTTTTTCTACCTTTGCTGTATGATCTTTTAAAAAATAAAATTTGCAGCAGCTCTATCAGGCTGCTCAAATAGGAGAAAGGAGGTACAAGAAGCACAGTAGCTAATATTGTTCAGCAGCGCTTGTATGCTCTACAGAGCCCCACCCAGCTAATTGCCTGACAGACTTTAAAAAAAAAAAAATTCAGGAAGGAAAAACAGCCAATCACAATCCTGGCCTTTCACACAAGGGAAAGAGATCACAAAAGGTGCTTCCTTTTTTAAGATGCAGGATTTTAATGATCTTCAGACTGTCGCAGATTTCTCAAAATATTCCCGAAGATGAGCCGATGTTGTTTCATTCACTCTGCTTTATTCTGAGTTATGCCTTGCACTGTATCATTTCACTGTGTTCCTCCTCCGCATGTCAGGGAGCATAGAGAGTGAGAGGAAGGCAGGTATGCTGGCTCAGCCCCAGTGGATGGGTTTTTTTTGAGGGGGGGCAAAGGAAGGAAGGAGGATTATTGGACAGGAGAGGGCCATTTTAGCCACAGAAACTTTCAGACTGGGCCCACAACCTGAGGTTTTTCTCAAGTCAGCAGGTGTCTCATTTAATAGCGGCAGAAACAAATTACAACTTTTATCAAACTATAGGAACATCGGTAGTCAGTATGTAAATTTAATTGTACTAAAATTATTATTGAGCTAAAGTACAGTGCTTCCAGAGAAGGGAAGCAATGCTAATGTCATTAATTAGCACACCTTTGCTTTAAACAGCAAAGATGCCATGCCAGCTCTTGAAATCAGAGAGGAAATCTCAGATTCTGTATTCACTCTGCTGGCCTTTCAAAGAAATGATTGGTACAGCCCCCTCCCAAGAAAATGGATTTTTAACATTTGGTCCTCAGAAGCTCAGCCCTGAGAGTGCTTTATTGTGCTGGGTTTTACAATGGGTTTAATATAGCGGGGTGCCAAAGGGCAGGAGGGGAAGAACTTTACAATGTAGATAAAGTAGGTCCTTTCAGGATGCAGACCAAAACCGGCAGTGTGTTTTATTTCATCTCTTAGGACTTTCCTGATGGAGTTCAGTTTTTATCATGTAGTTGTTCCATGTTTGTGGGCTTTTTTCTTTTGTAACTAGATCTGATTTTTTTTAATTAAGAGAAAAAAAAGCATGCCTAAAGCCTTAAAAATTGGCAATGTGTTTTTCCTGCTTTTAATACTGTATTATTCTTGATTTACTAACAGAGCTTACAATTGGCATTCGTTGTAAAGCTGTTGTGCTGAGTGAGGTTAATATGAATGAAATTTTTTTTTGTATTTGTGTGCCCACTTTCTGTAGGAATAACTAATTCACTGACTCACATACTGTTGATGCATATAGATTGAAACAAATTCATTTAAAAATTACTGTTTACATCTTTCCTTTAAAATTTTAGGAAGCCTAAATTATATAGCAGTTGTAGGATATTATCCAAAAATTACTTTCTAAAAAGTAAAAGTGGATGTCAACAAAAAAAAGGGAAAAACATTGCCAGAAACCAGAAAATCTCTAAGCAAAGCTGCTAATTATTCTTAATGGGCAAGATGAGCACATTAAGAAACAAATGAATACATCAGTGAAATGTAATTGAAAATCGACCTGGCAATCCCACATCACATCTGAGTGTTGGCCTGTATATTATTTTCATCATTTTAAAAATTATTTTTGTTTTTCTTCGCATCCGAACTTAATGAATCCGACTGAATCTTAACTTCCTAGTCTCTTAAGCTTCTAAGGTTCTGATTTTTACCTTTTTTAAAAAAAATAGCATTTTTTGATGCTTCCTTTTTATCTTCAATTGTTTCTATTTTTTAAATATGTAAGGTAATGAATGGATGAGTTCTGAATGTTTATATCATAAAAGCCTATCAACCAGTTGTGAGGTTATTTATAATCTTCCCTAAGATGTATCAGATGGATTGGCTATGTCTTCCAGAGCTCTCTCCCTTGACCCTAGAAAGCTAGATGTTGATTTGAGATCTATTAAACAGAGATATCTGAAAAGAGATTAAGACTTGAGGTGTAAGTGAATGATGTAAGTCCTAAATATTTTCTCAGACTCATGGGTACATGTCCCTGAGGTTCTCCTTGGTCCTTAAACTGCATTGCTGGGTCTAACCCAGGGCCCCCCTTACCCGAGAGCTGCCCCTCTTTACAGATGCCATTTTATCTGTACCCAAAGAGAACAAAGGATAAATTAGAAATGGCATCATTTGGTTCATCCAGTTCTCAACTTCACCGAAGGTAGTTTGAAATGTGTTCCCTTTTCTTTGGCACAGCCCTTTTGGTGTAATAAAGGAAGAAATCTCCAAGTGCCTATAGATAATAATAACTCACTAAAATTCGTAGCTGCTGATGACAATGACATAAGAACAGAGGGAAGAAACAGTGTACTGAGTTATTATTGATGCTGAGCCTCTTCCAAATCATGATGAATAAAAGTACAACACCTAGAGGTGAGCAGCCCTCTCTGGTACACTCACTAAGCACCCTGCCTTGACCCATCCTTAGGAAGCATCAAGCATGTTATCTGCAGACTGTGGCAGTGCTTGGTGACCCATTTCTCGTGCTCCTGATCCAAGCATCTTATTCCCACGGCATGCACGGTCTGGATCATGATCTCGAGCTTAGGATTCATCCCAACTTGGTGAATCTCCTGAGCATTTTTAAGGAGATAGCCCTGGCTTATCATTACCTTATTTATTAACAGCATCTCTGACTTGAGTAACTAATACATTAAGCTCCCTCTAGACTGTGCAGCCTGTGCTGTGGATGGTGGAGACCTTGGCAGTGCTTGGCCATCATCCTGTGTTTCTCCAGTATCTGTACCAGCTGCACTTCTATTTGCTAATGGAGTCATTAATGGACTCCGTGTGCCTCACATTGGGTAGGAGCTCAATAAATAGCTTTGAAAATTCAATTTAAATTAAGTAATAAGTTAATCTAACTAATTAATTAAAATTAATCCAACCACCATTAATTGCATGCCATCTCAGGCGCTAAAGACAGCAGTGGACAAGACGAACCAAGTCCCTGTTCTTGTGGGACACAGACTATGCCTTGGCCAGAGCACATTTATACATGTGAAAGACACTGAAAATCCACGGGGCAGAAGTTCTTTGATTCCTTCCAGTTATTTAAATTCTACAATATAAATGTTCACATAATTAGTTCTGAGGAGCAGGGAGAGAAAATAAAGCTTGACTGCCAAACCTCTTTTTAGTTACTCACCAGCCTCTTCATCCCTCTGAAGCTTTTGCCCGAATTATTGAAAAAGATAATGAATTGGCATGAATTAGGCACCTATATGGTCAGGCTCATCCTATGTGGTACTCCATTAAGCCTATAAAATAGGGATCATTATTCCTGTTTTTGAGATGGAGCTCAGAGAGGCTAATTTACCCAAGTTCACACAGCTACTAAGTAGCAGAATCAGCTTAGAAGCCAGCCAGGTTCATTTGACTTCAAAGCTTTTTTATTTCCCCCCATTAAACCATTCTGTTTCACCAAAACCTAGAATGGTTTGGTGAGTGTTCATCTTACAGTTTCCTCAGGACCCTCAGGAAGAAAAGGCCTCTCATCCAAAAACATAACAGTTGACATTGCTAACAGAGTTCATCCTCTCAATTCCTTTGATAACAAGCACATTTAAGAATATTTTGCAGCCTTTAAATTGGCAAATATTGCCACATCCAGCATTTTAAAAATCCTTTAGAGATCAAAATGAACATGATTTATATTATAATTTCATGGTTTCCTACCCTCACCTTGGATGGTCCAGTGAAAATAAAGGTAACATACGCTGAGAAAGTAATGCTTTGTGGATCACAGTGTTATTATTTTAAAAATAACTTTTTTCTTAAAGAACAATGCCAAGTCCCAAAATGTAGATGCGACTACTGATAAATATAACAATCACTAATTGTAGGAGGAGGCTAATATTTTAAATAGTATTTTATATGTAATTAATTATATTTAGATACGTAAAGTTAAAGTTACTTGTTTAAGTAACTTGTTATTATGCAAAAAATATGTATTTTAAGAATAAAACTCAACTGAACTAAAATTAAAAGGGAGCCCCACTCCTGAACTATGCTTTTTTGGTGGAAGAAAACCTAGATGTAGAAACGTGGTTTCTTCTAGCCACAGGCATTGATCCTGTAGCCCAGACAAGGAGACTGGAGGTGATTGTTCAGTATCCAGTTAATCAGAAATCACATGAAAGCTTTCTTTGCATCCAGCACCTCCCACTGAAGACTTCCAGAAGATGGGTACAGTACAGGGAACAGGATTTGGTCCACCCTGTTGAACACTATCCTGGACGTATTGATTTGATTGGATGTCCTTTATCACTCTAAGGTGACACAGAAAAATGACAAAATGTATGATTAGACACAGTGCCAGCCAGACCTAAAGTGAAGGGTGGGGGAGCAGAATATCAGAATATATCTCTTAAGCTATTTTAATATGCTCTTGCCATTTCTTTTTTCTCTTTGTGCTTGTTTTAATATAAAAACACCTCCTAAACCATAAAATATATTTCCTTCCCAGCTCTAAAAATAAAGCAGCCTAAATACTGCTGTGAATTTTTTCCTTAAAAAAAAAAAGCACCTCTAGAATATAAATACATACACTTGCTTCAACCTGACCACCTGGAGTCATGGGTTTATAAATTGTATAAAAGCATATAGCGTTAAGATGTTTACTAAAAATTAGTAACAGGTTTTCAGAGTTATATAATTTAACTTCCCTGTGACTATTTTATAAAAAGTATTACCTCCACTAACAAAATAATATGTTTTGCTTGATAGATTAGTCATGTACTCACACGACGCTACAGGTGTACCGGGCATATTGCCGCGTACGGTTGGATGTCATAGAAACGTGGAGTAGGGTGTGGCCGGAGCGGGGCGGAGCTCAACCAAAAAGCAGTTGTCAGTTGACTCTTCACTAATTTTGTTCTTCTCGGAATAAAGATGTCAGCTGTCCTTTTCTACAAGACATTTCATTTAGAAGACTTTCCTGAAATACTTTCTTCCTGAAATAGACAGAACTGTAGGCCGATGTGTCATTTTAGTTAATCAAAACAAGTAGGCAAATTAGTCTCTTTTATTTTTTTAATGAATGTAATTTAACGGTATTTAATTTGCATACAGGAAAGTTCACCCAGAAAAAAAAGAAGTCTGCATTATAGCACTTTTGTAAACCTCCACAAAGCCCTTCATTAGGAGACCTAATTGATTTTTCCTACCCAGTCCTGGGGGGGAGAAAGCTATCACAGTACCTGCTTATTCACTCAGAGAAGAAATGGGTGTGCCTGATGTTTCAAGCAGAGATTTGGGTTAAAAAGTCCTGTGGCTCTGTTCTTGCAGGGAGACCTTGGCCAATGCTTGTTCTGAGCATTCAGGAAATCTGTTTTTCTGAGCAATAGGGGAACATCGCTCATCTGCTTGGTGTCCTCCCCATGGGCCCAATTTATTTCAGCTTGCAGCCTTCACTGGAATTATTATATTTCTTGTTTATTTAAACCTGCTTTATTCTGAAAGAGGAACTTTGCGGCTTTTTACAGTGACACATAGGATATGCCATATAAAATAAATGAGAAAGTGAGGCCAATTTGAATCAGAAAGCCAGGACAATACGATGAAGCCAGGATGAGAGGTCAGTACAGAAAGTATATGCCAGGAGAGCTCTGGTGGTTGATAGAGTTAGGTCATCCATTTGGCTATGGGTTGCAAAGAGACCAGAGCAAGAAGAGAAACAAAAACAGTTGTAAGATTTAGTGTCCAGAAGCTGAAGCAAAAGGGGATGATCTCAAACCTACCTTTGCCCAGTGTTGGAACTTGATATGATTTTTCCCACGGACCTGCATCAAGATGGCACTCTGTGATGTAATGGACCAGCTCTTCAACACCTCTCCTCCGGAAATATGGCTTTTCTTGGTACAGGTCCTTTTCCCACTGACTGAAAGAGGCTTGCCTTTGGGCTGGTAGCTCTTTTAAGCAAGCAGGGCATAGCAGCTATACGATAGTCATCTACCCCCACCAGCGCCCATAACCCTGAGCCTTGCCAGCATGCTCCCTGAATGTACATTTCGTACGCAGGTGACAAAACTGCAGCCCAGGGAATTAAAAGAGCTTGCCTGTGGCAAGCAATTCAACATTTGGTGGTAGAGCCAGGTCTAGACCCTTCTTCTCCTGCCTCACACCCTACAACTCTTCTCTTTTCACTGAGCTGATCCCATGTACAGTAAGAAGATCACTGTGTTTGTGGACCTTTTTTTTTTTTTTTGGAGTCAGTTGACAGTCACTGCAGAAGCTTTCTTAACTGTGTCCTGTAGACGTGAGAGACATCATCACAAGGAATCAGAAGGCTGGTGCGTTTAAAGCTGGGAAAATATCAAGCTGGTAAGAAACCTTCCTGCATTAAAACATTCTGGTTTTCTCTATGGATGATAATTAAGGATAATAATAGCTAATATTTACTGAGCACTTACTGTGGGTCAGGCACTGTTCTAAGCACTTTAAAAATACCTTATTTAATGTTCAGAAGAATCCATAAGGAGGCAGGCAGGCATTTTCATTATCTTTGGTCAATGAGGAAAACTGAAGTATATTGAACCCTGGGTTGGGAATGATTTCAGGATTGAGAGTATACAGTCTGAGGCTGAAATAAGCCTTCCTGGGACCTCCTTATGAAGACTCTATTCCTCTGGTTCTCAACCTGGGGGCAGTGTTGCCCCCAGGTTCTCTTTCATTATCCTGACTCAGGGGGAGAGGATTGCTAGTGGCATCTAGTAGACAGAGGCCACCCTCCTGCAATGCACAAGACAGTGCCCACGACAAAGAACTATCTGGCCTAAAATGTCAGTAGTGCCAAGATTGAGAAACCCTGCTCTCTTCATGGTTTTGAAATAGTCTAGTATCCATTCCCTTTTAGATTCTGTTCATTCTTATTCAAACTTGGACAAATGCTTACCCTCAACCAAAACAATGGTGTTTTCGGTGATGCTACATTTTCTTTTGCCCTGATGATAGGACCTAGAAGAGCGAGGAATCATTTCGTACTTTTCACATGAAATATCTGTATTTGTGCATTTTTCATTTATATGTTGAACCCCAGACATTAGAAGAACAATCTAATTTTTAACTGGTTATTTTATTTATTTATTACTGCTAATCTGTCATCCTTTGATATTTTGAGTTTTTTCTGTGTTGAAGATGATTTCCCACCCCAACTACTCAGTTTGGGGATAAAAAAAAAAGATGAATTAACAGCAACAACACTTAAAAAACCTCCAGTGGTAAACTTATTGGGCTGAGGCCATGGAATAGCAGTAATTATTTTTCTCTGATGTCAGCTAGTGAAGGTAAGGAAGTGGCCATATATGTGTTTTAAAATCCTGCAGTAGAATGTCAGCATAAGCTGGTGGCACAGGGGGTGGGATGCCCTGTGTTTCTCATTTATTAACAAACCAGTTTCGTTTCCCAGAAAGCCTCGGGCAGGTCAGGAGAAAAGAACCATCTGCTACCTGTGTCCTCTTCATTCTTAGGGAGGCCTTTACACCACAGTGAGGACTGCCATACCCTTCTGGGGAGGACTTCATTTTGGGATGTGATTTTCAACCTGGTCTTTTAGTTATCAATCAAAAGCACATTTTCTATGTTGTCCTCATTTACATTTATTTAATGCTTAAGGTCATTTGTGACCATTTGAGTGTATTTCAGCATATGGAATCAGGGAATAATAGATTCAGCATCATGCTGTGAAGAGAGATTGTGTTTTTACAAGACATAATGTTGTTTACTGGGTGTTAATAATCACTAATTAATAAACATACCTAGATTTTGAAAATGTTCCATTTTGAAGAATAAAAAATGTCAGGTGTTTAACTTAGGGAATGCACAGTATTTTCTGTCATCTCTTCATAAAATAATTAAGTTACACAAAGAAGCAAAATGTCATTATTCAACACAGGATGTATCGAAAATGGCCTTTGTCTCTATCTGTTCTCAGAAATGCTCTAACTATATTGTTCTGGTATGTACGTAGACATATAGTCTGTGTGTCAATAGTCATTTAGGAACCTCCAAGATGAGGGGTTTGTTTTATTTTTTCTTTATCTCATATTAATTGTGGTCAGTTTTTTCTCTTTTAACCACTGTAAGCATTTTGTCCAAAGTCTACTAAAGCACTTTGCCAGAAAACCAGGGGATGAGGCAGTCCTTGAAATGCCTTGATCTCATATGAAGAAGCTACTTGACCACTTAACCTTCCAGAAGCTAAGAGGAACTGCCAACCAGTGATGTAATAATCAGCATTTCCCTTCTCTCCACTGCTTTCCCACCCATAACCAGTACAATATGATGAGCACATTAGTTCCATGCAAGAAGAAATAAAAGGAAACTGTTCACAAAAGAACTAAGATATAGTTCACTCTTCTTTTTTAGTGCCTCAGTGCATATGCAGAATTTCTCCTCCAAATTGGAGGTGTGGAATAACGGTAGCGACAGATAACTGAGAGGTATTTACCATAGCTACAAAGCCCACCTGTGAGCCAAATATTTCTGCTATTAAAAAGCACTTCAAAGCTTGACATGAAGTTTGGAACAGCTGAATGTCTCCTGTGACTTCATTACGATGTAGCAGCAGAACGAGTATCATGGTATTGAGAACTCTGGGCTTAGGAAATGGTGGCTTTTAAAAAGGAACAAGAAACCACCCAGGAATGTGAACTGCCCCCAGGTTCCCTTTCCCGAGGCTGTGACAGGGTGCTCGCTCAGCGACAACCTGCACTCCTGCCTCTCAGCCAGGGTGGACCCAGGCTGCGTGGGGCCTGAAACATGTTGAGGGCCCTCGTGAGGAGAATGGATTTGATTATACCTTACTTGGGCAAATTCTTTGGAAGCATTTGACCATGTGAACAATGACTTGGGCTCCTGGTGGGCCTTGGAAGGAATCTGTGCAAGTGAGGGACCTGAACACGTAAGCTTCAGCAGCTCCATAGGGAGTCCACCCCTGCTCCCCTCTTCACCACAGCCCTTGCCTAGAAAAACACTCCTCCTTTAAGAACAAAACTTTCTTACTCCCTCTGTTCCATTTTAATCCCCATCTATTGGGGGTTTTTTTATTTTTTAAAGATTTTATTTATTTATTTGACAGAGACAGCGAGAGAGGGAACACAAGCAGGGGGAGTGGGAGAGGGAGAAGCAGGCTTCCCGTGGAGCAGGGAGCCCGACGCGGCACTCGATCCCAGGACCCCGGGATCATGACCTGAGCCGAAGGCAGATGCTTAACAACTGAGCCACCCAGGCACTCCTATCCCAGTTGTTGCTTTGTGTGACAGACATGTTTGTGGAGGCCTGGAAGCTTTAGCCCTGACCAAGAAAGATCTAGGACATACATAGACGAAGCATCATATCCATTTTGTCTCACAGATCTTAATACAGTCATTTGATGGTTCATTTGTTTGTCCATCCATGCAGCTATCCATTCATTTACCTAACAGGTCCAAGGTATTCTGTCTTGGGGAGCATAAATACAGAGTTATCGAGAGTAGCTCTTGAACAAAGGAAATCGTGCTGCTAAATATAGCTAGAGAGTGGTTGAAAGAGCAAGGATATTTACGGCTTCTCAATAGTTAGGTTTATCTGAAGCTGTCTTCAAACCTGTGACTGTCTAATAAAGAAGCATTTGGAGCTTTTGACGTCTACATGTTTCTAGGTGTTCCAGAATTAGTGAATGGCGTCATTCTCCGGTTAATATTAGTTAACAGTTACAATTTTTTTTAAAAACCTATCAAATATACCCTGCTGTGATATTAAAAGTAAGTTTCTGCCTAAGAAAAGAGTTTATCTTTGTGTGAAAATTGCTAGTGAATTTAGGCCCGGGACTTTTATTATTCTTTGATAAACCATTAATTTTAGTAAACTATGGAACTTATTATAATATTAAAGACTTCTTTATAACCCAAATTTCACCTTTATGTGGGCCCCCAGGACTGGCTATTGGCCCCATTGCCCTACTGCTTTTTAAGATTTATATCTTTTCGGATTGGTTAGCCCGGTGATGGGTATTAAGGAGGGCACGTACTGCATGGAGCACTGGGTGTTACATGAAAACAATAGATCGTGGATCACTACATCAAAAACCAATGATGTATTGTATGGTGACTAACATAATATAATAAAATTAAAAACTACAAAAAAAAAGATTTATATCTTTTCAGAGGCTCATTTTCTTCTAAAGGTTAAACTGGGGGTATGAAAAATGATTTTAAAGGTGTAAATCTCAACCAGGTGGAATCCTGTTGCTGATTTTTCTAGACCTTCTGCAGCCTGCCCTCACTTCCTTCACTCTCCTCATTCAATCTAGCTCCTCTGCTTCCCCAACACACACCTTCTCCCATGGCCCTCTCCTGTGGCCACCTGAGCCTCTGCACTTTCTGGACACATCTAGTCTGCCCCGTCTGTGGCCTTAGCCAGGCCTGTTCCCCTTCTCCTTGTCCTCCTAAATCCTTCCTTGTAGGATGGCCTAATTATCATTTCTCCTGCCTTCTCTGGCCCTAATCTTGTCATCCTTTTAGTTTCTGTTGGCCTTAGACTGGTCCCAGTCAAATATGCCGTATTCTCTTATTGCTCAAAGCATATTGTCTTTGTTTTTGTGGCCATTGGTTCATTCACTTCTTGACAAATATTTCAGTCACTTTCTGTGCACCAAGTACTGTTCTAGGTGCTGGTGATGTCGTGATGAACAAGACTGAGAAAGTCCGTGCCTTCTTGGACTTCATGCTCTAGCAGGGGAGACAGAGAATTTTCTTGAAGGCAAGGATTCTGCTTAATATATTTTTGTATTCCCTGAAGCAATTAGTACACTTTATCCCTCTTATAGGAGAGGTTTTAAGATTTGTAGTTGGAGCACCTTTTGAAAGACATGAATCCATAAGGCTTATGGAACCAAATAATTTTTAGCAGGAGTGAGTCAGGCTTTAGAGACTAAGACATCAGTTTATACATCAGATAGCTGACTTTCATTTCAGGATAGGCTTCTTCTCAGGCATGCACATGCCGTGTCTGTAGACAAACTGACATTGTAAGTAGGTGTTTATCTGTCCTTTGTCAGGTTGAAGAGGAAGGTTAGAAGAAGGTAACCAAGATAAGGAGGCTGAGGGCTCTCTTTGAGAAATTTTCTGATAAACTATACCTGTTAGTGGGTTTTGCTACAATTACGGTAACAGAATCTTGAGAACTGCTGAGAATTCTAGAGATGCCCCAGTCCCTTTTCCTTCCATTGCTATTCTGAATATGGGGAAATGAAATTACCATGTGTACTTTCTATTGCGAACATTTTTTTTTTTTAAAGATTTTATTTATTTATTTGACAGAGAGAGACACAGTGAGAGAGCGAACACAAGCAAGGGGAGTGGGAGAGGGAGAAGCAGGCTTCCCGTGGAGCAGGGAGCCTGATGTGGGGCTCGATCCCAGGACCTGGGATCATGACCTGAGCCGAAGGCAGACGCTTAACAGCTGAGCCACCCAGGTGCCCCGCGAACATTTTTTATTTGCCTGACAAATTTAAAGATGGGCCCATGTCCCCTACGATTTAGTGTTCTGCACTGAAGAAACCAGCTCCCACAGGCATGTTATCCAGTTTCTGATATTTTGTTGGAGTTCTTCTTCTTGTATTAAAATGAGCCAGATTTTAACATTTGGGGACATTGTATTTTTTAGGCATCCTCTTAAACTGCAGCAAATTAAAAATTAAGGCCTTTTATTCTAGAATAACATTGTATTAACTCTTTGGACATGCACTTCCCTACTCTTCACCAAGATCAAAATCTCACCACCCAAATTCAGTCAAGTTCTATATTGATAGCCAGGTGTGCAGGTCAGACTACTATATATATCCTCTGTGGAAATGCCTTCCAGGTTTAAGAGAAAAATCACTCCTTCATAGAAATTTATATCACCGAAGTTACATATCAGATAAAAAGGTCTTCATTTTCAAAAGATTTCCTCGCTTTAAAATGGAGAAGGGGCAATCTTAAAAAAATTTTTTTAGAGTATGACCACATCATAATCCATTGCTAAAAAATAATTTTTTACTTTAATAATAGTCTGTTTTCAGTATTTTGCCATTGCAAACAATGCTGCAGTGAACTCATCTGTACATAGACTATACATTTGCAAGTATATCTACAGAACAAATTTTCAGAAGTGAACTTTGTGTATTCATATGACTCTACCAAAGTGTAAATTACTACAACTTTGTAATATATTTTCCTATCTGTTAAGACTAGTCCCTTGTCATTATTCTTTCTTTTAGAATTTTCTAAAATTATGTTGGTATTTTTATTATACTGGCATTTTCATTGTGATTGAAAGAAATACAATTTATTAAGCCTTGACATCTTGATGACTGAGTCTTCCTATTCAAGAACAGGGCATTTTCTTTTTATTTAAGTTTTTCTAGATGTTTCATTAACATTTGAAATCTTTCTTCATTTTTCTTGTTAAGTTTTTTTTCAGAAACTAGTTTTGTTTCTCTTATAAATGAGATCTTCTCTTTCGTTATATTTTCTAACGGGTTGTTATTTGTATATATATAAAGAAAGCTATAGGGGTTTGTATAGGAAATGTTCAGTCACCTCCATGAGTTATTATTTCTGCTAGTTTGTTGGTTTATTCTCTTGAGTTTTCCAAATAAACAATCCCGTCATCTGCAAATGGTGATGATTTCTACTTCCTTCCAATTCTTATACCTCTTATTTTGTATCTCTTATATAATATTATTGAATAAAAATTTCCCAGATGATATTAAATGATAGGCATTTTTGAGCCCGACTTTCTTGGGACTCCTGGAATGTTTCACCATTATACATGGATTAGCATTTGAGTGGAAATATATAGGATATTTTTTACCTTGTTAAGGAAGTTTTTATTGATCTCCTTGTTTTTAAGAGATTGTGTTACAAATAAATATGGAACTTCAGCCCATACCTTTTTAGCATGAATGGAGCTGATCAAAATGTTTTTCTGACTTCACCTGTACCTATGACAACTCATATAACAGGTTTCTTAATATTATAGCATCTCTGTGTTTCTAGTCACTTGGTCATGGTGTCTTAATTCATCTCTTAACATGCTGTTGTATTCTAGTGTGTTGTCTGGAATTATTTTTATAACAAGTTTATTGAGATATAATTCACATACTGTATAATTCACCCACTTAAAGTGTACAATTTAATGGGTTTTAGGATATTCACAGAGTTGTGCAACCCTCATGATCAATTTTAGAACAATTTCATCACCCCTGAACAAAGTGACCCATTAGCAGCAACTGCCCATTGCCCCTCCCCCCTTTCTCTTTCCTAGCATCAGGGAGCCACTGATCTACTTTCTGGCTCTATGGATTTTCTTCTTCTGGACATTTCACATAAATGGAATCATATAATATGTGGTCCTTCATATCTGGTTTCTTTAACTTAACATAATTGTTTTGGGGTTCATCCATGTTTTAGCATGTATTGTGATGTCATTCTTTTCTATGGCTGAATAATATTCCACTGTACAGATAGAACACGTTTATTTTGTTTTAATTCCAGTGTAGTTAACATACAGTGTTGTATTAGTTTCAGGTGTATGATATAGTGATTTAACAATTCCTTACATGACTCAGTGCTCATCAAGATAAGCATACTCTTAGTCCCCTTCCCCTACTTCACCCATCCCCCAACCCACCTCCCCTCTGGTAACCATATGTTTGTTCTCTGTAGTTGAGAGTCTGTTTTTTGGTTTGTCTCTTTTTTTTTCTTTGTTCATTTGTTTTGTTTCTCAAATTCCACATATAAGTGAAATGATACGGTATTTGTCTTTCTCTGTCTGGCTTATTTCATTTAGCATTATACTCTGTATCCATCCATGTTGTTGCAAATGGCAAGATTTCGTTCTTTTATGGCTGAATAATATTCCATTGTATATATGTATATACTACATCCTTTTTATCCATTCATCTATTGATAGACACTTAGGCTGCTTCTATACTTTGACTATTGTAAATAATGCTGCAATAAATATACGGGTGCATATAGCCCTTTGAATTTGTATTTCATATTCTTTGGATAAATACCCACTAGTGGAATTACTGAATCATAGGGTAGTTCTGTTTTTAAACTTTTGGGGAACCTCCATACTGTTTTCCGCAGTGGCTGCACCAATTTGCATTCTCACCAACGGTGCATGAGAGTTCCTTTTTCTCCACATCCTTGCTAACACTTGTTTCTTGAGCTTTTGATTTTAGCCATTCTGACAGGTGTGAGGTGATATATCAATGTGGGTTTGATTTACATTTCCCTGATGATGAGTGATGTTGAGCATCTTTTCATGTGTCTGTTGGCCACGTATAGGTCTTCTTTGGAGAAATGTCTGTTCATGTCTTCTGCCCATTTTTTTATTTGTGGTTTTTTTGGTTGGTTGTTTTTGTTTTTTGCTGTTGAGTTGCATAAATTCTTTATATATCTTGGATACTAACCCTTTATCAGATGTCATTTGCAAATATATTCTTCCATTCAGTAGGTTGTCTTTTAGTTTTGTTGGTTGTTTCCTTTGCTGTGCCAAAGTTTTTTAAATTTTGATGTAGTCCCAATAGTTTATTTTTGCTTTTGTTTCCCTTGCCTCAGAAAACATATATAGAAAGATGTTGTTATGCCCAATGTCAGAGAAATTACTGCCTGTGCTATCTTCCAGGATTTTTATGGTTTAAGGTCCTTAATCTATTTTGAGTTTACTTTTGTGTGTGATATAAGAAAGTGGTCCAGCGGGGCGCCTGGGTGGCTCAGTTGTTAAGCGTCTGCCTTCGGCTCAGGTCATGATCCCAGGGTCCTGGGATCGAGCCCCGCATCAGGCTCCCTGCTCAGCGGGAAGTCTGCTTCTCCCTCTCCCACTCCCCCTGCTTGTGTTCCCTCTCTCGCTGTGTCTCTCTCTGTCACATAAATAAATAAAATCTTTAAAAAAAAAAAAAAAGAAAGAAAGTGGTCCAGCTTCTTTCTTTTGCATGTAGATGTCCAGTTTTCCCAACACCATTTGTTGAGGTGACTTTTTCCCATCGCATATTCTTCCCTCCTTTGTCAAAGATTAATTGGCCATATAATTGTGAGTTTATTTCTGGGCTTTCTATTCTGTTCTGTTGATCTCTGTATCTATTTTTGTGAGGTACCATACTATTTTGATTACTACAGCTTTGTAGTTTTGTAATATAACTTGAAGTCTGGAATTGTGATACCTCCAGTTTTGCTTTTCTTTCTTTCTTTCTTTCTTTTCTTTTCTTTTCTTTCCTCTCTCTTTCTTTCTTTTCTTTCTTTCTTTCTTTCTTTCTTTCTTTCTTCCTTCCTTCCTTTCTTTTTCTTCCTTCCTTCCTTCCTTCTTTCCTTCCTTCCTTCCTTCTTTCTTTCTTTCAGAGAGAGAGAGAGTGAGAGTGAGAGAGAGCACAAGTGGGGAAAAGAAGGAGAAGGAGGCTCCCTGCTGAGCAGGGAGCCCCATGCGGGGCTCAATCCCAGGACCCCAAGATCATAACCCAAGCCTAAGGCAGCTGCTTAACCAACTGAGCCCCCAGGTGCCCCTCCAGTTTTGCTTTTCTTTTTCAAGATTGCTTTGGCTATTTGGGGTCTTTTGTGGCCCCATACAAATTTTAGGATTGTTTGGGGAGCCTGGGTGCCTCAGTCATTAAGCATCTGCCTTCAGCTCAGGTCATGATCCCAGGGTCCTGGGATTGAGCCCTGCATTGGGCTCTCTGCTCCACGGGAAGCCTGCTTCTCCTTTTGCCTCTCCCACTTGCCCCGCTTGTGTTCCCTCTCTTGCTGTGTCTCTCTCTGTCAAATAAATAAATAAAATCATAAATAAATAAATAAATAAATAAATAAATAAATAAATAAAAGACTTGATAAAACTATTATGGTTAAAAAAAAATTAGGATTGTTTGTTCCAGTTCTATGAAAAATGCAGTTGGTATTTTAAGCATTGAATCTATAGATTGCTTTGGGTAGTATGGACATTTTAACAATATTTGTTCTTCCAATCCATAAGCATGGCATGTCTGTCCATTTGTTTGTGTTGTCTTCAACTTCTTTCGTTAGTGTTTCATAGTTTTCACAGTACAGGTTTGTTACCTCCTTGGTTAAGTTTATCCCTAGGTATTTTATTATTTTTGGTGCAGTTGTAAATGGGATTGTTTTCTTAATTTCTCTTTCTGCTGCTTCATTATTAGTGTATAGAAATGCCACAAATTTCTTTACATTGATTTTGTATCCTGCAAACTTGCTGAATTCATTCATCAGTCCTAGTAGTGTTTTGGAGGATGGATAGACCACATTTTATTCATCCATTCATTGTTGACAATTGGGTTGTTTCCACTTTTTAGCTATTATGAATAGTGCTGCTGTGAACATTTGTGTACAAGTTCTTATGACAAGTTTAATTTCTCTTGGATGTATATAGCCATATAGTACCTCTATGTTTAACTTTCTGAGGAATTGCCAGACTGTTTTCCAAGTTGGCTGAATCATTTTACATTCCCACCAGCAGTATATGATGTTATCTGGGCTTTTTGTATTGATATTCATCAGTAAAATTGGTCCACGGTTTTATTGCACTGTCTTTATTAATATCACTGGTATGCTGACTTCTTAAAAGAATTTGGAAACTTTTCTTATCTTTTGAGCCATCTAATCTGGGTCACTCTAAGTTGCTACCATAATGCTAGATCAGAGCGATTTTTTTTTTTTTTTTAAAGATTTTATTTATTTATTTGACAGAGAGAGAGAACAAGTAGGCAGAGAGGCAGGCAGAGGGAGACGGAGAAGCAGGCTCCCTGCCGAGCAGGGAGCCCGATGCGGGGCTCGATCCCAGGACCCCGGGATCATGACCTGAGCCGAAGGCAGCCGCTTAACCAACTGAGCCACCCAGGCGCCCCGCGATTTTTATCCCATTATTCTGGAAGTTACAATTTGAAGTTGGCAACAAATAGTGAAATTCTTATATTAAAATGCACTGTGCTTGAAAGTTCATAAATTTGAAAATGAACAAAAAAGAAAAGTGAATGAAAACATGAAAAAACAATAATGAATTTTGTGATTTCACATTTAATGGCACATAGTTGAAATTTGATATGAAATTAAAGCTAATTCTAATTTTTTATCATCACTTTGTTTTACTCCCATGTAAGTTAATCAGCTGTCATAATTATAGAATCAGAGATATTTGAAATGGGAAATATAATTAGTACCTTTCATTCCAAGATCTCAAAACCCCTTACCAGTCCTCCCTAACCAGTGTAGAATATACTGGTCACCAACTTAAGGGGTCCAAATGTTAGGCAAATCCGTCTTCCTTTTGGACTCTGAAATAAGTTTATTTCAGCTAAAATACAGACAAAAACACAGATCCAGAGAGTGGGATCAGTTTTAAAGTCAATCCAGAGATATATAATAAGCTGGAGCCGTAGTTCTCAAACTTTAGTATCAGAATCATCTGTAGAACTTATGACACAGATTATTGGGTCCTATCCCTGGAGAGACTGAGGTAGGGCCCAAGAGTTTGCATTTCTAGCAGGTTCGCAGGTGACCCTGCTATTGCTGGTCTGGAGACCTTGCTTGAGAACCACTGAAGTAGAGCTCTCTCTAAGAGTTTCCCATTAAATGCTGTAGTATTTCATTGCCTTAAAGTTGTCCCAGTTTTCACTCATTAAAGCCAGTTCCATCTACCTTATTCTCTTGTTTATTTTATTTTATAGATGTCATGTATTTACAAAGAAAGGACAGAACCTGACTTACTGTCAACTCTCAATTGTCTGTAGTTAATCACTCTTGTAGATCCTCTAAGGCAAAAATTTCATTGAGACCTAACATTACTTCCCCCTCACCTTTCTCCAAGCCTTATTTATAGTCTGGAAATGTAAATTAGTTTCACTTCAGGGTAAAAATCAATGAAGTTGGTCAGGTCATCTGTTTCAAGGAATTTATATAAATTAAATCCTGTTTCGGTGAATCTGTGATGTTGCTTCCTTCCCTTAGTGATCCTGTGAGAAGTGGTTTTTTTTGTTTTTTGTTTTTAACTGAAGTATAGTTGACACACGATGTTATATTAGTTTCAGGTGCAGAGCATAGTGATTCCACAAGTCTCTATGTTATGCTGTACTCACCACATTATTATAGTACCATTGACTATCTTCCCTATGCTGTACGTTTTATCACCATGACTTGTTCTTTCTGGAAGCTAGAAGCTTGTATCTTCCACCCCCCTTCACCCATTTTGCCTATCCCCTCACCTTCCTCCACTCTGGCAACCATGTTTGTTCTCTGTATTTATGGGTCTGTTTCTGCTTTTTGTTTGTTTATTCATTTATTTTGTCTTTTGGATTCTATGTGTAAGTGAAATCATACGGTGTTTGTCTTTATCGGGCTTATTTCACTTAGCATAATATCCTCTGGATCCTTCCATGTTGTCTCACATGGCAAGATGCCATTCTTTTTATGGCTGAGTAATATTCCATAGTACACATATTCACCACATCTTCTTTACCCATTCATCTACTGATGGACCCTTGGGTTGCTTCCATATCTTGGCTATTGTAAATAATGCTGCAGTAAACACAGGAGTACATATATCTTTTCAAATTAGTGTTTTTGTTTTGAGTAAATACCCAGCAGTGGAATTATTGGATCACAGGATATTTCTATTTTTAATTTTTTGAGGAACCTTGATACTGTTTCCCAAAGTGGCTGCATCAACTTACATTCCCACCATTAGTGCACATGGGTTCCTTTTTCTCTACATCCTTGCTAACACTTGTTATTTCTTGTCTTTTTGATTCTAGCATTTTGACAGATATAAGGTGATATCTCGTTGTGGTTTTGATTTGCATTTCCCTGATGAGTGATGCTGAGCATCTTTTCATGTGTCTGTTGGCCATCTGGATGTCTTCTTTGGACAGGTCCTCTGCCCATTTTTCAACGGGATTATTATTATTATTATTAATTTTGTGTTGAGTTATATAAGTTCTTTATATAGTGGGGAGTGCTCTTAATTAATTCTGTCTTTAGGGTGAATGTTGCTTCCCTGAAGTGGCACCCTCTTTAAAATCTCTCTTTTGAAAATAAACACATTGGACACATGGAACTAAAAGTCTAGACCTATGGCTAAAAAGTATTCTAAATCCAAGTCCATACTGGTAAAGATCTTCTGGAACATGCTTCTCAAGTGGTCCCAGACCCATTTTCATAGGAACTACCTGTGGTACTTATTTTAAAAACAAAATTTCCTTACTGAATTAGACTCCTGGGGGTTGAGGTTCATGAATCTCACATTTTAACAATCTCCCAAGGTGATTCTAATATATCTGGATCACAGATCACACTTTGATTAACTCATTTTACCCCTAGATTGCTGTTCAGTGTAGCATACCAGCTGAAAGCACAAAGGTGAATATGGGGCGCCTGGGTGGCTCAGATGGTTAAGCATCTGCCTTCAGCTCAGGTCATGATCTCCAGGTCCTGGGTTGGAGCCCCACGTCGGGCTCCCTGCTCAGCAGGGAGTCTGCTTCTACCTCTTCCCCTGTCTCTCCCCACTGCTCCTGCTTTCTCTCTGTATCTCTCTGTCTCAAATGAATAAATAAAAAATTATTATAAAGCACAAAGGTGTATCTATGGACACCCTCCTGTTTGTCCTTAAGAGAGGTTGTTTGTTTTTGTTTTTGTTTTTGTTTGTTTTTTGTTTTTTTTTTACCTTCCATTAGAGGGCTTTATTTCTCACTTTGGACTCTGAATTCATTCATTCCTTTCTTTTCTTCTCTCTTCTCTTCCTTTTCTTTTCTTCTCTTGTAGGCTCTACACCTAGCCTGGAGCCCAACACAGGGCTTGAACTCACAACCCTGAGATCAAGACCAGAGCTGAGATCAAGAGCTGGACACTTAACTGACTGAGCCACCCAGGCGCCCTGGACTCTGAATTTCTATGGTGTCATCTTAATGATGTGCATGGCAGTGGGAGGGGCAAAGTTATACAGACAAGGGAGTAATTCTGATCAGTTTCTTGTCTACATTACAGCTCTTACTTTTGGGATTCAACAAGGAGCACACATCAGAGGTGGAAGAGGCCTTTGAGATAATCCACCTGTGGTTTCCAAGCAGAGGTGGACTGTGTGCCCACCTCTGCACCTGTTTGTAATTACGGGGGACATTCCTGTTTGGTTGTCACAATGACTAAGGGATATTACTAGTACCAGAGGGAACAGAGATGGTAAACATCCTACAGTGCCAGGGACAGTCCACTACAATTCAGAATTGTCCTGTCCCAAATGCCAATACTACTCCAGTTGAGAAACAATTCCACACTAGTTGAGAAAAATGGAGATCCAGAAATAACACTTGGATCTCTTTTATCTTTTTATCTTTCATAGATAGCACTGCTTATTTTTTGGACTTTTTTTTTTTTTTTTGCTGTGTCTGTCTTACATACACTCTTCTTCTTCTTCTTCTTTTTTTTCAGTAGGCTTCACAGCCAGTGTGGAGCCCAAAGCAGGGTTTGAACTCATGACCCTGAGATCAAAACTGGAGCTGAGATCAAGAGTCAGATGCTTAACCAACTGAGCCATGTACGTGCCCCATACACTCTTCTTTGTTAGTGAATAACATTTTTACCTAAAATATTTCACTAAATTAGCTGTTATTCTGGTCCAACTTGTATCATTCAGTCCAAGGTAATAAAATGTAACTTAGAGTCTGCTCCATGTAAAGCACTATCGTGAGCTCTTTAGAGGTTACAAATATTAGTAAGGTGAGGTTTCTGTCTTAGGAAGCTCAAGCTATCCAAATGAGAGACAGATACTTGCCCGACTACCAAGGCATAAGACAGAGTCTGCTCTAGTTGGGTTAATCGTGCTATGTAAGGATAAAGAGAAAATCAGCCAATCCAAGGCAGAGGGACCTGAGAAAGAGTGAAGGAGGTGGCCCTTAAGATGTGATTTAGCACATGAAAGGCAAGTGAAGAAAAGCAGTTGAAGAGGGCATTGTAGGTATGAAAAGCAAGGAGGAAATCATCAAAGGCATGGAGGTAGAAGAGATGTGTCCTGGGGCGTGGGTGGCTCAGACGGTTAAGTGTCTGCCTTCTGTTCAGGTCGTGATCCCTGGGTCCTGGAATCAAGCCCCCTTTTGGGCTCTCTGCTCCGCAGGGAGCCTGCTTCTCCCGCTCCCTCTGCTCAGCAGGGAGCCCCTCTCCCTGCTTGTTCTCTCTCTCAAATAAATAAATAAAATCTTAAAAAGAAGAAGAAGAAGAAAAGAAAAATGTGTCCAGGCAAATTTAGTTCTCTGGTGTGATGAATGGGGACAGGCCGAATTTAGTTCTCTGGTGTGATGAGGCCAACAGACCAGTTAAACAGAAGTCATTGCATTGAGGTGGAGGAGAGAGGCAAATGGGACAGAGCATGTAAAGGGACTTCTGAGGTATCAGGCAAAGTTCTATTTCTTGATCTGCGTTGTGGTTACAAAAGTATTTGCCTCATAATTAAGGCATTTTTTGTTTCATGTAGTTTTCTGTTTCAGTGTTTTATTCTACAATAAAAAGGGTTGTTGTTGTTTTTTTCTTTTTTCTTTTTTTTTTGCTTGTTTTGAAAGCTATCTCAGTGGTTCCCGAGAACAGGAAATAGGTATCCAGGCCTGAATGAGAGCAGAAACCAGTGAGTAAATACAGGGGCCATTCTGGAGAATGGAGGAGGAGTAAGAGAGCAGTTTGGGACATGCTACATTCATGTGGTTGTAGAACATAAATGTGTGTTCTGTATGTGACAGTAACTAGTAGGCGGTTAAGAACCAGTTAAGGCAGTAAAGTTCAAATCTCAGGAAATGTGCTAGAAGATTTGGAGATCAACATGAAAAGAGTAGAGCACAGCTATGGAAACTGGAACATAAAAGAAGATGGCTAAGGAGAGAATCTTAGAAATATCTGTTTGGGGGGCAGAGTAATAGGGGCCAGTCAGGGATACAGAGAAGGAGCTGGAGATAGGAAGGCTGATGCAGGGTGGTATGGTATAAAACTGCTCCTTGACGGAAGCAAGTCCAGGAGAGAATTTCAAGGAGAGGGGGACCAGCAGTGTTAGCTACTGCAGATCACTGAAGGTCTAGCAAATTGCAAAGCAGTGCTCCTGTCTGTTGTGAGAAAGGTTAGATTGCAAGGGCAAGTGAGTCAATGAGAGTAGACTCCTGCCAAAGCGTTGATGGCGAAGGCAAAGAGCCAAGTAGTATGTGTATCGAGGAGAAGCACAGTTGGGGGAAGAGGGGAGCATGTTGTTAGGCATGCCACCACAGCCAAGGAAGAAGAACTAAGTAATATATGAAGTGAGGGGGGTGGGATGGGGGCAGATTTGATGCAGCAAGGCCTAGAGTGGTGCTTCTCAAAGTATGGTCCCCAGACCAGCAGCATCAGCACCACTTGGAAATTTGTTAGAAGTGCAGATTTGCAGGGCGCCTGGGTGGCTCAGTTGGTTAAGTGACTGCCTTCGGCTCAGGTCATGATCCTGGAGTCCCGGGATCGAGTCCCGCATCGGGCTCCCTGCTCGGCGGGGCGTCTGCTTCTCCCTCTGACCCTCCTCCCTCTCATGCTATCTGTCTCTCACTCTCTCTCTCTCAAATAAATAAATAAAATCTTTAAAAACAAAAAAGAAGTGCAGATTTGCAGCCTCCACCCCAGACCTACTGAATCAGAAAGTCTGGGACTGAAGCCTGAAATCTGTATTTTAACAAACCTACTGAGCATTCTGATGCATGCTCAAGTTTGAAAGCCACTAAGCTAGAGGAAAAAGGGAGTGGTTTAATCCTGCACATAGGTGGGGAGGCTGTCCTTGAAAGGATGGGTAACCCTACTTGCTTTTAGACAAGAGGCAAAGAGAAAAGATGAAGAGGGAAAAGATATCAGATAGCCCCAGGCTCATGGTGAGGTCGTCTTAAAGAACAAAGACCTGGAATGTTGGGGAGCTGAAAACAGGGATGTGTGCATCCAGCCTCCAAACCCTTTGCCTCCTGTACACTTTGTCTAAGATTTAACTCTTCTTCTTCTTTCCTCTCCAAATCCTGCCTTAAAATCACATTCTACCTTCCACCTTATTCAGCATACCATCCCCAACATGACAATCTGTAATTATTTTGTTTCATTTCCAAATAAGACTATTTGTTTCCTTTGACTGTTTTAATTTTGTTACTTAGAAACAGGTCCTCTTTGTCCTACCCTTCACAGCCTCCAGAGAAGTGCTGAATAACACTGTGGTTGGACTGGCTCCCAAGTTAGGAAATCAACACATTAGTGTTCCCTCTCATTCTTGGTTTTCTGTTCTAGATTTAGGCTCCTTTCCCCAAGTGTCTAAAACACTATTATAGAATGTTCTAGCGTATGGCATTTTGAAAGTCTAAAAGATCAGGAAAAATGGAGGGACAAGTGACAAATAGGGAAGTATTTGAAAGAAGAGAAATGATTCCGCAGTTTATGTAAATACTATAAATGACTTGAATGGACGCTCTGTAAGGGTGAGCTATGCCCAGACAGACTTTGTGGTGTAAGATATAAACTGTGGGAAGGGCTCCCAGAGTCTGTTGCAAGGAAGAATGCCTGTAATATCTATGTGAAGAAAACTGCTGTCTTCCCCACTGCTGGTAAGACAGCTTGTGTAGTTCTTTGTTTGTTTGTTTTTAATAACTCTAAGCTCATTACATTTGGCAAGCATAATCAAGAATTGTATCAATACAATGCAAAAACACAGGGGTGACCTTTTTAACAGCAGAGTTAAAAACTGTGACTCACTCCCCAATGAGGAGTTGGCAAATATAATGGTAAACAAATACTAACTGTAGGAATGTGAGAAAAGAAAGGCCTTAAATCTGTAGAGGGAGAGCTATCTGTGAGCACCACAGTGAAATACAAATTAGATTAAACATGTTTGACATTGGGTTTTATTACAAACTTAAAATAGAGACTTTCTGTTTGAGAATTTTTTTAAATTTTATTTATTTATTTATTTATTTATTTATTTATTGGTGTGAGTTTTAAATCACAAGGTAGGAATCCTATCAGAAATTGACTTAGCTTTGCATTTCAGGTTGACACTCCGAAGTCAAAGCCAGAAAGAAAAAAAATCTAAGTTAATGCAAGAGTAAGGGAAAGGAAACTAATATTTATTGAGCCCTGATAATGTACTTTCATGTATTCTAGCTCATTGGATTCTTTATCGTTGTGCAATGCAACTAATGTCTGTAACAGACGAAGGCCATGGTACTATCTCCCAGCCCCACTGGCCTGTGAGTGGTGGAGCTGGTATTTGAACTCAGAGCTTTCTAGCTAGCTGTAAGCCCAGCATTCTTCCTGCTGTGCAATATCTGTTAGACTTACTAGGTTTGCCATGCCTGTAGCTATTAAGATTTTTCTAAAGCATGAGGAATTCTGTAGTGATTCTGTAAAATTGTACTTTGCTTTGTAATGAATTTCAAACAGAAATAAGATTTTGACATTGTGGTGAAATAAAATGGAGAAAACATACATTTTACTTCAGTGTCAGTATAATTATAGGTAACACATGGGCATGATTTGGGGTTTAGAAGAACCATCCTTTACTTGTCTTTGCATCTGAATGTGACGCCTTAGATTGTAAAGTTCATATAGGCCAAGGGGCCTAGTAGTATGTATGTAGACACCTGCTCTCTTTCAGAAAACATTTCCTTTTTAGCTTTTCTTTAACAGTTTGTTGAGGTAAAATTGGCATCCAATAAACTGTATGCATAATTTTATAAGTTTTGAAATCTGTGTACGCCTTTGAAACCATCACCACAGTCCAAATACTGAACATATCTCTCACCCCCAAAACTTCCTTCTTGCCCTTTGGTAATCCCTCCTTTCTGCTTCTTGAAGTTTCCTCCCTCTCCACTGATTTGTTATCCCTCATCTTATGTGAGTTTATATTTTCTACAGTTTTAAATAAATGGAATCATTAAGTATGTGCTTTTTTTCTTTAAAGTCAGTGTTCTTTCAATTAGTAAAAGTATTTTGAGATTCATTTATGTTGTTGCAGGCATCAATAGTTGTTTCCTTTTTATTCCTGAGTAGTGTCTCATATACTACAATTTGTTCCTGCTTTCACTCTTTGATGAACTTTTGGGTTGTTGCCAATTTGGGGCTGTTGCAAATGAAACTGTTAGGAATATTTATGTACACATATGGATATGTGGATATGTTTTATATGGATATATGCTTTCCCTTCTCTGGGGTAAATACCTAGGAGTGGAACAGCTAGATCATATAGAGGCACAAATGTAATGTTTTAAGGAAACTGACAAACTGTTTTCCAAAGTGGTTGTACTATTTTATATTCTCATCGGTGGTGTCAGAGAGTTCCATTTTGTCTACATCCTCGCCAACACTCTATATGGTCAATCTTTTAAACTATAGCTTTTCTAGTAAGTGTATAGTAGTATCTCATTAGGGTTTTAATTTGAATTTTCCTAATTACTAATGATGTTAGATATTTTTTCATGTGCTTATTTGCCACTTATATATCTTTGGTAAAGTGTCTGTTCAAATGCTTTACCCACTTTTTTTTTATGGGGTTGCTTATTTTCTTATTAACATACTCTGGGAGTTATGTTTTTTCTATGTTTATATGTAAGCTTTATATGATATAAGCTTTTATCAGACATATGATTTGCAAATATTTCGCCCCCTAAGACCTGTGGCTTTCTCTTCCCATTCACCTCATAGCATCTTTCAAACTGCAGAAGTTTTTAATTTTAATGAAGTCTAATTTACCAATTTCTTCTTTTATGGATTATGCATCCTGTGTCATATCTAAGAAGTCTTTGTTTGACCCAAGGTTACAAAGATTTTCTTCTGTACTTTCATCGACAAGGTTTATAATGTTAGGTTTTACATTTAATTTTATGATGCATTTGGAGTCAATTTTTAATATGGTATAAGATATGTGTTAGAGATCTTTTTTTAAAAAAAGTAGATATCCAAATGCTAAGACCCTATTTGTTGAAAATACTCTCCTTTATCCACTGAATTACCTGCATTTATTTAGGTCTTATTTAATTTCTCTCATCTTTTGTCAGAATTATCTCTAAGTATTTCATATTTTATGCTACTAATAGTTTGCATTTTTAAATGTTATTGTGAGTAGTAGGGAATTGGAAATTACAATTTCCAATTATTTGTTGCTTGTATGAAGAAATATAACTGATTTTTTTTATATTGGTCTTCTATTCCACAACCTTGCTAAACTCATGTATTAGTTCTGCTTGCTTTTTTTGTATATTCCATTGGATATTCTACGTAGATGATCAGGTTTCCTGCTCATAAAGATAATTTTACTTCTTCCTTCCCAGTCTTGATGACTTGGTTTTTTCTTGTTTTATTACACTGGCTAGAATCTCCAGTGCAAAGCTTAATAGTAAGAGGAAACATCCTTTTCTTATTCTGATGTTTAGGGAAAAAGCATCTAGTCTTTCACCAGTGGAGTATGATACTGGCTGTAGGTTTTTATAGATGACTTTCTTCAGGTTGATGAAGTTCCCTTCTGTTCTTAGGTTGCTGAGAGTTTTTATCAGGAATAGATGTTAGACTTTGGCAATGCATTTTCTGCACTTATTGAGATGATCATATCGTTTTTCTTTCCTAGTTCATTAATATGGTAAATTATATTGATAGAATTTTAAACATTAAACCAACCTTCTTGTATTCCTAGAAAAACCACTTGAACATGAGATCTATATCTATATATTGATACATATTTATATGCCTATATATATTATTTTATATATTTATATTTATTAATATATTTTATGAAGAACTTTTATATTCCTTATTATCCTCTTACTATCTGTAGAATCTGTAGTGATGGCACTTCACTCATTCATGATATTGGTGATTGGTGATTTATGTCTTCTCCCTGTTTTCCTAATCACTCTGGCTAGAGGTTTATCAATTTTATTGTTCCTCTCAAAGAACCAGTGTTTGGTTTCAGTGATTTTTCTCTATTATGTTTCTGTTTTCTATTTCATTTATTTTTGTTCTAATCTTTACTTCCTTTCTTTTGGTTATGTTGAGTTTAACTTTGCTTTTTTGTTTGTTTGTTTTTTGTTTTTGTTTGTTTATTTAGCTGGGAGCTGAGTCTATTGATTTGGACCTTTCTTTTTTGATATAGGCATTTAGTGCTATTAATTTCCCCTCTATGCATCCCATAAATTTTATATGTTGTATTTTCATTTTCATTCAATTGAAATATTTTTCAATTTCTGTTTTGATTTCTTGTTTGGATGCTATGTTATCTATAAGTGAATTATTTATTTTCCAAATATTTAGAGATTTTACAGAAAATATTGATTTCTAATTTAATTCGATGGTGGGAACTTTTTTTTTTTTAGATTTTATTTATTTAAGAAGGAGAGAGAGAGATTGGGGGGCAGGGGAGGAGCAGAGGGAGAGGAAACAAGCAGACTCCATGTTGAGGGTGGAGTCTGACATGGGGCTCGATCCCACCACCCTGAGATTACAACCTGAGCCAAAACTAAGAGTCAGATGCTTAACTGACTGAGCCACCCAGGCGCCCCAGGGAACATATTTTTATATGACTGGAATTCCTTTAAATTTGTTGAAAGTTAAAATATGACCCAGAAAGGGTATGTTTTGGTAAATGCTCCACACCTAGTTGGAAAAAAAAGGTGTATTCTGCTATTATTGGGTGGAGTGTTCTATAAATATCAATTAAGTCATGTTGGTTAATAGCATTGTTAAAATCATCTATAACTTTGGTTATTTTCTGTCTAATTCAATTAGTTATTGAGAGAGGAGTATTGAAATTTCTCATTATAATTGTGGCTTTGTCTATGTTTTCTTTCAGTAATACCCATTTGGACTTCAAATTAGAAGCTCTGTTACTCAGTTCATAAACCTTTAGAAGTGTTAGGTCTGCTTCTTGAATTGGCCCTTTAACATTGTAATGTAATCCTTTTTACATCCAGTAATATTCTTTGCTCTGAAATCTACTGTCTGGCATTCATATAGCCACTCTGGCATTCTTTTGACTAGTGTTGCTTGGTATGACTTCTACTTCTAATCCATTTGTGCTTCACATTTAAAATACATTTACTTGGTAAGCCACATATACTTCCATCTAACATTTTAATCCAATCTGACCCTCTCTGCCTTTTAACTGGGGGCATTTAAACCATTTTCACTTAGTACAAGTACTGATATGGTTAGATTTAAATCATTTTGCTTTTTGTTTTCTGTTTGTTCATCTATTCTTTCTTTTTTTCATTTTTCTCTGTCTCTCTTGATTGAGTATATTTTATTATTCTAGTTTTTCTCCTTTGTTGACTTATTAGCTGTAATTATGTTTAGTTGTTTTAGTAGTTGCTTTAGGTTTTCTAGTATACATCTTTAACTTATCATAGTCTATCCTCAAGTGATGTACCACTTCATCTACACTATAAAAACCTTATCATAGGAAACTTCTATTACTCCTCTCCCAATCTTAATGCTATTGCCCTATATTTTACTTATGTATATGTTATAAACTTCGCAGTACTTGTTATTTAACCAGTCAGTAATATTTCAAAGAGAGTTAAATAATAAGAAAAAAATCTTACATATTTGCCCATGTAGTTACAATTTTTGGTTCTCATCATTTCTTTCTGTTGATCCATATTTTTGTCTGGTATGATTATTCTTCTGCCTGGAGGACTTCCTTTACATTTCTCATGGTGTAGATCTGCTGGTGATTAATTTTTTCAGCTTTTGTATGTCTGAAAACATCTGTTTCATCTTTTGGGAGGAAAATATTTTAACTCGCTATAAAATTCTAGGTTGACAGGGTTTTTATGTTCCTTTCAGACTTTAAAGATGTCAGTCCACTGTCTTCTGACTTGCCCATTACTCACAAGACATATGCTGTCATCCTTACCTTTATTTATATGTACTGTGTTTTTCTTTTCCTCTGGGTACTTTACAGATTTTCTCTTCATCATTGCTTTTGGACAATTTGATTAGATTATTTGTACCTCGTAGTTTTCTTCATGTTTCTTGTGCTTGGAGTTTGTTGAAATCTCTTGATCTGTGGGTTAATAGTTTTCATTAAATTTGAAAACATTTCAGCCATTATTTCTAGAAATATTTTTTTTGGATCTCCCCCTTCTATCCTTTGGGGATATATATGAGATTACTTAAATTTGCCCCACAGCTCATTCACTGATCCTCTTTTAATTTATTTCATTCTTTGTTTCTATCTATATTTCATTTTGGATAGTTTCTATAACTTTGTTTTCAAGTTCATTTATCTTTTCTTCTGAAATGTCTTATCTGTTATTAATTCCATCCAATGTATTTTTCCTCTCAGACATTGTAGTTTTCATCTTTAGAATTTTGATTTGGGACTTTAAAAGTATCTTTCTTGTCTCTATTCATTTTTTAAAATACAGTGAATATCATTATGGTAACTATTTTAATGCCCTTTTTTGTTAATTCTAACATCTGTGTTAGGTTTAGGCTGGCTTTAGTTGTTTGATTTGTCTCATTATAGGTTGTATTACTTCAATTCTTTGCATGCCTGGTAATCTTTGATTGTGTGCCAGGTATTTTTTTTAGGGGGGGAAGAGCAGAGGGAGAGGCAGAAAGAGATTCCCAAGCAGGCTCCATGCCCAGCACAAAACCCAACACAAGGCTCAATCTCACGACCCTGAGATCATGACCTGAGCTGAAATCAAGATCAGGGTGTTTAACCGACTAAGTCACCCAGGTGCTCCCAGGTATTTTATATTTTACCTTCTTAGAATCTGAATGTTTTTATATTCCTGTAAATGTTTCTGAATTTTGTTCTGGGTCACAGTTAAGTTATTTTGAAATAACTTATAATAAGAAAGGGAAAAAGGAGTAGAGGATGTATGCAAAGGAGTAATTAAAATTATTGGCTGTGGGATGTAAGCTGGGTAAGGAGGGAAGATAAACATTATGGAAAAGAGATAGGGACATGGTGATGGGATTAGCAGATTATTGGCCAGGGGGACTGAAGAATGGTTGGGATTTGAGTACCTTCTGGAAGTGATGAGCTATGAAAGGGCTGGTCAGAGAGTAGATCAGCGTTTCAGTTATTCAAAAAGACAAGGTCTAGAACAGTGCTACTCAACAAATAGGCCATACACTGGAGCCAATCCGTGAACTGCATGTTACTGATCTGCAATGAGGTAAGTTCAGAAATTGAAAGTAAATGTTGAGGAACACTACTGTGATATCCAAGCATATGATCAGTGGACTTGTGTTTAGAATGTCTTGGCTTTTAAAATCTCATTTGCCTGTTAATTTTTACTGTATTTTATGAAACTGTCAGTCTGCAGCAGATTGGATATAAACAACAAAAAATCTGGTCCTTCTCCACAACTAAAGTACTGCTCTAGACGATTGTCATGTGAGTTATTTGAGAAGGGTGGAGGGCAAGGTCATTGGAAGAGAAGCATTGGAAGGACCAGCTCCTTGAATATAGAAGTCACCATCACCAATTGCCTTGTAAGATAGAAGGCCTCCTGATTGTACAGCTCCAGGGGGCACTCTTCTCATTGTATACTACATGAACACCACAAATCCAGAATACATTGTGAATGGTACTCTGTGAGTGTTCAAGAAGGTGGTCATTGTTATCTCCATTTTACAGATGGGAAAGCAAACTCCAAGTTCACACAGCCAGTCAAGGAAGGAACCAAAATTTTTTGGGAGGGTCTCTCACACCAAAGCTGAACTCTGTTCTATATACCACTCTTTGTCATATGCTTACGGTTATGGGGACACCATAGCCATAGCCTCATGAGAACTAGAAAAAAATGCTTTTTGGGAATGTGGGTCCACATGGCCAAGCAGTGCATTTCAGTTTCTTTTAGAATTACTCTAGTTACATCTGCTGTGATAATCCATAGCCAGTTCCTGCCTAAACCCCATCTCTCCATTTGTCTTTGTTGAACCAAGAGGCTGAAGCTCCTCAGGAATCCAGTATCCAGTACCCACCACAGGATTTCCTACACTTTCTGTTAATGAGCTTTAGTAATTACTTATGTATTAGAAACATTTTCTAGAAGATTATGAGTAATTTTAACACTTTTCTCTTTTTCCCAAAATTTGTGTGATGGGTACATTACTTTTATGATTTGAAAAAGTCAAGTATAGATCTATATTTTAAGCCAGATTGTTCATGTAGAAACTCTCTAAGACACTTAGGTCTCTGATGAGGGCTGAACAGGCCTGGTTTCCCACCAAGCCCGAGTCCCAGTTAGTTGCACAGGAGGCCTCAGCATTTCCATAAAAGTTGGTATTGGTCGTGTCCCATTCTCTCCAGGTGCATGGAGTTTCTGAGGAATTAATGTAAAAACAAAGTAAGCATTAATCTCTTGGGGCTTTCCTGGTTTCCTCCATTCCTTGACTCTCCAGTAGGCCTAAGCAAATACAAGAATAGAGTTAATTTATAAAGCTTGTCTAAGTGACATGGGATGACAGGTTCTTCTGGAAAGCCCTCCCTGGAGCTCTAAGTCTATATGCTTACACAACACATAGGACACAGCATCAGAATTATGGGTTTATGCGTCCGCATGTCCTGCTTGGCTGCCATCAAGAAGGCACCGCCTGTGGCCCAGCACAGGGCCTGCCACATAGTAGGTGCTCAGTAACAATGAGTTGAATGAGTGAATGGGCAACTGATGCTCAGTCTGCATAGATATTTTCATGGTGATGTGTTCAATTTTTTCTACCTTAAGAAATTCACTAGCACTAATAATGTTTATTAGTGTACATGGGAAAAACTTTTGGACTTATCAAATTAAGACTTATTTTTGTATTCATACATATGGCTTTTCACTCTGGGAAGATGTAAAAGAAATAAAGAACCCACCAAGATAAGCAAATAGAACTGGACAGGGTAGGATATGCTCACTTATTTTGGTTTTAAATAATAATCAAAATAGAAAAGAGGAGCACAATTTTACTTTGAAAAATAGCACGGCAAATCAGTTTTGATGTGGAGAGAGGAATCATTAAAATACTTGATATGGTAAAATGCTGTTCATCACAATTATTAATTAAAAGTAACTTAAAATCTTTCAGTGGCTTCATAAGCACAACTAGAACTTTTAAATATGTATTAGTAATTATTGTTGTTAATCTGAGGTTTAAAACCTGATCCTCTTTTGGGAGACTAAGTGTCAGGATGGGTGAATTTTAAAATGTGCCTAAAAACTGAGAACTACCAAATGAAAGTTTGCTTTTTTTTCTTCGATCTTGCCAAATTGCTCATTTCGTCAATAAGAAATGTAATTGACATGCCAGGCAAGATAGATATACACGAGGTTTCATGTCATTTATTTTTATAAATTTGTATTCCAGTCAGATGGGGAATACTTTGATCTCAATGTGTACCTCATTGATGTTAAGAATCTAGACTCATTGTAATGACTACGGTAAAAATAAGATATTTTTCCCCGGTTCATCTACAAACTATAAAAACTAGCACAGGCTTAACTCTTGTCTAAATAGAGAATTCTCCCTCTTCTGGATTTGAAGACTAAATAAAATATAGAGCAGACAGTTCCATCCCTAGTTTTTTTATTATACCTTTTGAAATAATTTGTATATACCTTTTAAATAATTTCAAGTGCCACAAAAAATAATGTTAATAGCTTAAAATCAAAAGTTAAAAAAAAACACCTAAGTATAATTTTTAAAAATCTTTTTCTCCTCAAGCGTTTTACGATGGGATAATGAGACAGATGTCTCTCAACTGGAAGGACATTTTGACATTGTTATGTGTGCTGACTGGTAAGTACATAAAAATCATAAAACTCCTGTTAGGAAAAATAGCTTTGCTGGAGTAATTGGGCTGTGCTGCTTTGCTGATGGCTAAGCAAAGTCAACAAATGAAGCACAAAGCCACCTTAACCTCAACAAATTAATATTCATCTCCATGTGACAGTTATAAGGTAGTCTTCTATCACACAGTAACTTCTACCACATTATTTCCCAAAGATTGATTTTGAGAAGCATTTCCATTTTCTGGAATTGCCTCTGTTTCATGCTTGACGTATCAGTAAATGGACGACTTAGGCAAATTGCAAATAATTATGGCTCGGAGAGGAATAGTCTGGAGAAAAAGGAGTTTATCAACACAAACAGCTCAATTAGCTTACTTCTTAGGAGAGATCTGACTATTGATATAAGGGAATATATGTATATGTGTGTACACACACGTATATGCTCCAACAAATAAACGTATTTGTGCAATATCTTTGGGGGAATGTTTTTTCTTAAAATATATGTTTGCTATCTAAATTTTCAATGTCTTCAATTAAGATATTTAATTATACACAAAACAGGAATTATAACATTACATTTTATTGTTATGCAAATAACATTAAAATCTCTGTCAGGTGCCTGCTTTTAAAAAATAATTTACATTAGCTATTTTGTCTTCTCATTTGGCTTAGTCTACTTATTGTTAATGAAGTCTGATCCTAAGTTACAGGATAAATATGTATCAAACCTTAATAATTATTTCAAATAATCTTAGGTATTTTCTTCATGCATGTTGAATAATAACTATTTCAGCATATGGAAACATTGACAGTTCAAAAGTATTTTCCCTGTTAAGAGTAAGATCTTATTTGTAGTTTCATTATGTTTTTATGACACTTGAGATTTGAAAACACAAGTTTGGATTCTGAAGAAGTTCTATGGTATTGATCAACCCAATTATAAGATCCAGAACCTGGAGAAGACTTTCCCTAGAGGGGAGTTAAATGAAATTTTCAGGCAGTCATTATTATTATTATTTTAAATAAGACTTTCAAGAGGTAACTCTTCTATGTAAGTCATTGGAATCAGATTTGCTTTCTTTTTTTCTTCTGAAAAATACTTCTCAATGGAAAATAAGTATTCTCTTTTATTTCTAGCTGAGATTTTCTAGCTTTCCATGGCCCTTTTAGTGTCTTTGTACTGGATTTCAGAAAAACCTTGTTCCAAAAGGGGGAGAAACAGATTTTGGACTAATCATTGATATTGTGCCTAATGTTACATCCCTCATCTAATCAAAAATAAGGAGCTAAAACCTCACCATATGATTTGAGCAAGTAATTTAGTAAATGCCTCTCCTCACCAAATATGAGAAAGGATCCTCCAGGTTTCATTGCACAGATGAAGATAATGCTGGCAGGATTAGATCAGATTAAGCATGAAAGTCAGATCAGAGAGCAGCAGAAAGAGGGAAGGAGGGCAGCATATTCTTGGAGGTTTAGACGAGGGTTGCACGCGTGGGCTCCAGATATGTGGAGAAAGTCAGGTCTGGCCAGGGGATTTAGAGTTAAATGTATCCTTCACATAAATATCAGAACAGCCTGGCTTTGTCAGACCTTGTGTTATGGACACTCACACCATGTCATCCTATTTGTACCAGAGAGACAAGCAGAGGAAGTAAGATTTAAGCTCTTTTCTGATTAATGTTCTCAGTTAGGTTAAAAATAGGCACACAACATGTTTGAGAAATAGTCCTTTTTCCCTAGCGAACAACAGGGTCACGTACAACTGATATACATAATGCATATTCAGTGAAGGCTTTCATTACAAATACATAACATAGTACGATGTTAGATGTACACACACACACACACACACACACACACACACACACACACCTGGTAGCTATAGGAGAATTTACAGATTCAAATGAACTAAGTACGCCAAGTTTTATTTTATAAATGGCTTTTCTATGTATGAGGTGTTAAGTTGGTTTTTTTTCCCCCTGGTGTTGTAAGTGCCAGAATGTCAGCCTGTTTATAATTTCCCATTTGTAAATGTGAAACATTAAGCTACTCTCACTGCAATGCTGATATTATTTCCAAAAGAAATGCTTTGGTAATGGTCTCTCTTCATATTCACAGGGATGGGTAAGCTGCTTAGAAACTTAGAAAGCACAGTGATATTTATAATATGCATGTTGTGCACATAGCAGTGAAGCTCACGCTCTGGGAGCTCTTTATTTCCTGTCGGTTTGGTGTTTCTCTGTCAGTTATTATGTGGGTGCTGCTTCTAGGGACAGGCAGGCAGACCATGCTGCATTTTATTTTTTTACAGTGTCACAGAGGAGGAAAAAAAAAAAAACCTCTCTTTAGACACTACCTCCAAGATGAAACCTGAAATACTCAGTGGCAGAAATAGGTGCCACACATAAATAGATCACACTGTCTCATACCACCCTTTGGTTATTGTCAGTCAATGAGATCTGGATTAGGCCATAGGAATATGAAGCAAGAGTTGGAGTTCAAATATTAGGTACATGGATTAAATTTCTTATTGAAGCATTTCCAGCAAGGGTGGCATTGTCTGATTCCCTGAATAGCTAACCAGTGGTCCTGCTTGATCCCATTTACATGAAAACAAGCCCTATTCACAAACCTATTCCAAACCCACATTGTGGTTCAAGTAAAATGCACATGATTACAACGAGCACGGGTGATATGTTTATGTTTTTAAATCATTCATATATTCATGTATTTACATTCAAACATTCATAAGCCCATGGGCTATGGGGGAAATAACTTATTTCCCAGAAGAGACAGGCTCCTTAGTTCACATCTACATTTAGGAGCTCCACCAGATTATAAAATAAAGAGGCAAGCTGTGAAAGCTAGTCATTATTTCACCATTCAGCATTTTTGACAATGAAATATAGTTTCATGGTTCAACAGTTCCTAAATAACTTGTAAAATGTCAACTTTGAAATAAAAGAAGGAAAAAATCGAGGTACAGCCACACCTGTGAAAGGATGCTGTTGACAAACATCAAAATATTAGAATATTTAACCACAGGTGTAGAAAAAAACCTGCCTATTAAGATCATTGGTTGACTTATTTAACATCAAATTTCATATAAGAATTCCTTTCTGCTGGAATGCAGTCCAGCCTGGTCCTTGCTGAGTTTAGAATAGCAAGTGATTGTTAATTTTCAGCTTGCCTTTCCAGACTCCTGTTCAATCACAGTAATCTAAGGGTCTGGAAGTAAGATTTTTTTTTTTTATCCAAGGAACGCTTTCAGTGAGTGTTTGATGGCTTTCCAGTTTATTGTAGCTCTGCAAAAATAAACATGATTCTGTACATTTGGATTCTCTAAAGGCTTGGAAAGCAAGTCTGAAATGCCACCCATAGCCTGACACATTGAGCTACAGCACGTCGGCGTGCGCAGTCTGAGACTTTGCAGAGAAATGGGGGAAGGTTACACCACTTCACTGGTTCTCTTAGCATTTTCTGCACTATGTACTATGGATTGTTTCTATTTTCTATTATTCTGTAAAGTTTGGTTTTTAAGGTATTCTTCTGGAAGAATTTTTTTTTTTTTTCTCAAAACAGTCTCTAGAATTTCTTCGTTTTCTTCTAGATGCTGTGATCATGGATAGTTCTAGGTCACAACCTTTACACCTGAAAAACTCTAACACAAAGGCAGCCAGCCCTTTCACCCCATACCTAAAACTCAGTCCCAAAGAAGATAAGCAAGCTGCCAAAGATCTGGCACCCTAAATGGTAGCCCCAAGGGAGACTAGACCCCCATTGGTCCCAGCTCCACGGCAATTAGCTGGTAAATACTGATAGAGGCCATTCTTCTGCTGAAAGTTAAATCTAAAACAGTGAATTTAACTTAGCACATTTCACCTTCAAGAGGACACAGAGGCCTCCTTTCTGTGGATACTGGCCGAGAAATGCCTTTTTGTCGCCTACACTAATTAATTTCCCTATGAGTGGAGTGGTAGATGCTCTGTGCTCTGCATAACACTGACTGATTCTAAGGAAGGTGGTGAGAATGGCCCAGCACCTTCCTTTGTCATGAAATCTGTGATTCAGATCCATGGAACAGAGCAAGAGTTGATGCCACAAGGGCATTATATAGAGGGCTGTGTGTGTGTGTTTTAATAGCCAAACTAGACCGACTGTCATCGATGTATTTTGATCAGTAACGGAAGGGAGAGTTGAAATGGTATCTCCATTCCAATCAGTGACCCACTCAGCCTTTTTTTAAATAGATCCACTTAAGCTACTGTTATTCTCTGAGCCCATTAGGACTTATTTAAGGGGTGAATTTTCAGGTGATTATGTATCACTCCCACTAAAGCACATTGCAGTTGCTCATATAACATATCCTACAAAGCATTATAAATTCTGCATCAGAGCTAAGTAGAAAGGTGAACTTGCTTGGAATAAAGACTTATTAGAGAACTATAAGAATTACTTTTGGGAAATTTGATTTGGAAGGATGAAGTGGACAACATCACCATTCAAATAACTGTTTGGAATAGGTGCTTGGGTGTTAAGTCACATTCTCCAGTGAGCTGCGATGTTAATATCTTTGTCACATCACCAACATTGAGTGAAAATAGTACTGTATCAGGTTATGTTTTAAGCTCAGTTTTTAAGGGGCCGATTATTTCTGACAACCTTACCAGCTCCTACGATGCACAGGTTTAAACTAAAGAGCGGTCTTTTGCTTAATGTTATATATTCCAACCAGCCAGGTCTCCAATGGGCCTGAGTAACTGACAGAGATATTTTCCTACAGTGATAGTCTTCTTAAAAAACAAAACCAGAGGGGCGCCTAGCTGGCTCAGTCAGTGGAGCATGCGACTCTTGATCTCAGGATTGTTGAGTTCAAGCCCCATGTTGGGTGTAGAGATTACTTAAAAATAGAATGTTAAAAAAAAAAAGCAGAATGCTTAATTATTAAAATTTAAGATATTATGACCTCACTAAAGAGTGAGGTATGTAGTCCTGAAAACGTTAAAAAACACTTAGGTAGAATTTGATTCCTTTCTTATCAACCCTTAATGACTATTAATCACTGATTAATATGACTTACAGGCAAATTTTTGCAGCATTTGAATTACATATATTCTACACTCTAAGATTTAAGTAGTGTTTAATAGAATGATAGGAAAATTTTCCCCTGGCGCATCATCAGGTTATCCTGACTGATGGATGGAGTGGGATAAGGTTCCCATTCTAGACGTGATTTCTAGCTCCTCTGAAAAGGATTCTTTTTCCATTACTCAAAGCATCCTTTATAGAAGACGGACCTGAACACGGCATATGGTGAAACCCAAGCACTGACTTCTTGGCAACTTCTCATAAACTGTTCTCCTCTCTCCTCTTTCTCAGATGGGAGAGTTGGAAGAGAACCTAATTGGTGAGACAGCTTCCCTAAGCATTGATTCGTCCTTAACAGTACCAGTAAAGGAGTGTGTACACCCTGTTTTAGGGTCTTTGAAACCAACACCCTACATAGGCTGCTCGATTTCAAGGATCATGTTGATCTGCTGGTCAGGCAGTAAGCAGATACTTATGGAGTACCTTCTAGGTATATATGTTGTGCTAGGACTTGCAGTGCGTAAAGGAAGAGAGACCAGAAGCTCTTTGAGATGGGAACTTGGTTTTTTTCCTACCTTGTCTCCAATGCCTAAAACAGCCCATAGCAAGTAGTAGGTGTTCCACAAATACTTGTCAGCTAATATATATTATTGATTTGATGCCCACCACAGCCACGTAAGTGGGCCTTTCTTGACCAGGAAACTGAGGCCTTGTGTGAAGGCCACACATAGCAGAAAGGTCAGAGTCAGAGAGCTGTTAGACCCTGCCTGCAGTGTGACTCCACACAGCAGCCCTCCTACTGACAGCTCATAGTCCCCCTTAGCTCAGAGAAGGATGAGGCAGGGCCCTAGAATAAGGGGTACTTATTCATGCTATGTGAAGAGCAGGGAGACCAAGTCAGAGGGGCCCACAGCAAACTGCAGCATTAGAAATGGGAGCAGGGGACTCCACCTACCCCTCATGGGATGGCTGATGCACGAGGCTGCTCAATGCTCTGGCCCATGGGTCCCAGATAAGGGAAGTCTGCCCCAAGCTTCCAAGATGAGGTCTGGTAAAGACAGGCTCAGATGGGCCCAACCAGAGGGGTGACAGAGCAATAACAGAAAATCTCAAAAGACCAGAGGAGGATAATGAAAAATCACAGTGAACTGGAAAAAAATCAACATGAAGGTCAAGGGAGAAAAACCCAGAGTTGCCATGGTCTTTGTGATACCTAGCCCAAATCTGGTCTTTGTTCTTGGAACTGTTTACTCCTGGGTCACTGGTTGAGTCTGACCTCAGTGCTGTTCCTGGTCACTAAAAACCATCACCACCTGAGATCTGTTCCATGGTTTGGGCATCATAGGGCTGGTGTTTGTTTCTGGAGGGTGACCTCACAATACCTTCCGTGGGTTCATGGCCCAGGTCTACAGAAACTGGGCTGTAATGACGGGAAGGATTTCATCTCAACCAGATGACTCTGAAAAACAAACAGGGTTCTAGAGGGGAGGGGGGTGGGAGGATGGGTTAGCCTGGTGGTGGGTATTGAGGAGGGCACATTCTGCATGGAGCACTGGGTGTTATGCACAAACAATGAATCATGGAACACTTCATCTAAAACTAATGATGTAATGTATGGGGATTAACATAAGAATAAAAAAAAAATTCAATGTCATCTCAACCAGATGATTCCCCCAAATAGCAGCTTAGTTATTGTCCCTTTAACATTAACATGTGGGCCAGTCATGTGTGAATCCTGGCCAATTGCATGTTGATGACTTGGCTTTGGTTGGATAACACTGACCACAATCTTTTTTTCTTCCAGTGAGACACTTGAATGGAAGGAAACAATTTCTCCCCTTTTGGTGTTGAGTAAACATGTGTAATTAGCCTTGTACTTACCTCCATTAATATCATTAGACTTGGAAGCCCAGTTTAATCTGGATTCTGCTCTCTTCTCAATGTCAGCCTGTTTCTGGACCAGTACAGAGCCAGCCTTGTTGATGCAATAAAGAGATTACTCCAGCCCAGAGTAAGTATGTTTCTATTTTCTCCTGAACACTGGCTTCAGAATAATTAGTCTGTGCACAAAGATGGAGAGAGTAATGGAATGGCAGGATTAATGTCATGTAATACTTTAATACTTATTATGTCCAACTTCAATTGGGTCTTCTGATCTATCAGATTCTTTCCTAATCATAACTAGGAAACTTCTTACCCTTGGCCTTCTGATAAGGAACACAGTGGGTAGTAAAATAAATGAAACTGCTTCAAAGATAGTGTGAGATTATTTTTATCAAAGAATTTCTTGAGTCTTTTCCTTTGATAACAATATCTTCATATTAAAGTAGAAGTATGATATGGAAAGTTTTCTGTTGACTTCTGTCATTTTAAATCCCTTCAATGGTAACCTTTGTCATTGGGTATTTATTTATTGCAAAAGAATATATTTTTTTTCTTTTTCTTTCTGTTTGTATCAAAGAAAAAGGACTTCAGATGAATCTGTATATTAAAAGTTCTTTGCTTTAAAAGGAAGCCATTATTTACATATTATAAACATTAGGTCACAATGAAGCCAAGCATGGCATAAAATATTGTGCACATTTTTACATTTATATATCCATTTATGCCTGTGAGTAAATTACAGAGTTTGTAGCCACTCTTATTTTGTTGGGCTGTTACACTAAGCTAGGAGGTCCTGCAGCCTAACTGGAGAGTTAATATACATCTATTTAAAGTAAGAAAACGAGTTTAAAGCTCATGCATTTAAAAAAAAAAAATCTTATAAGTATGTAAGACTCTTGCTGTGCCATAGGAATTTAAAATAGGTTAACAATGTTAATGCAGTCTAAGACAGGAACTCATATTTATCTGAGAAAGGACTACAGTGTGTGTGTGTGTGTGTGTGTGAAGTATTTTCTGGAAGTTTTGTTTCGAAAGTCTTTCAGAAGGTTTGCTCTAGTCTTCTGACCTCAGTGAGACTTACAGACTAATACCTTTCAATCTATCTTTTATATCTTTTCCACATTGAAGGTTCCCAGAGCAATTTGATAATCGTCCTTTGCCTTACACTGTTGCTTTTTATTTTGTTATCTCTGTATAGCTCAGAAACTTTAAATAGGCCTCTCAGAGGAGTAACCACAGCTTGGTAAGTGGTAATCAATTAAATTAAATTGGCCTTCTCAATTCCCCCTGTGAGGTGGGTAGCAGGTCTTGAGGCAAGGAAGGGGCATGCTCCAAGCTATTGATGGCTGCGGTCATGGTTGAGTGAGCAGCCCAAGTTGAGGGTAGAAGAAGGAATTGGGGGACTCTTCATCCCCCCCCGTTAGCCTTGGGTGATTCTTGTGAGCCTTTGCAAGGTCAGGATTTTCAGAGAGGGCACGGAGATTCTTGGATGTAAAGGCCTCTGTGAAAAATGTATCATACATAAATACAATGCTTTCAAGGACTCCTGGATCTCACGCTGCACAAACAGTACTTCACCAACACCCTCCAAAGCCTATTTGTGGCAAATACTCCATTTTGCAGAGATTTGCATGGTTTGCCTAGGATCTATTCTAAATCATTCGAATGATTTACAATAGAGAACTGTCCAGGCTGTGAATAGTCCTAAATGCAGATTGGACTGGAATCTCTAGCAGCTCTCCTGTATCCTTTATTAAGCCCTGAACATTGCCTGAGGGTGTGGCTCCACAAGGCCGCCCTCCTAGTGACAGCTGATACTCACCCTTAGCCCAGAGAAGGATGAGGCAGGGCCCTGGGGTAGGTGGTACTTGCTCATTCTATGTGAGGAGCAGGGAGGCCAAGTCAGAGGGGCCTGGCCGAACTGCAGTATTCGAAGTGGGAATAGGGGCCCTCCCTTGGGGCTGATGCACAAGGCTGCCAGGTACTGTAGCTGAAGGTGTCAGAGACCCACCATAAGAGAGGATCTCCAAGCTGTGAGTGGCACATGGATATCCTGAAATGACTGCTCAGGAATCTCATCCCCATCAGGAGCTCTGGGGAGGCAGGGCACTCGTGCTCCCAGGGCCTTCACCAGTGGGCCATAGAAGGGTCACGTAGACTTGGCAGTGACCACCAGCAGCTGCATCTCCCGTGCCAGTGGGCCAGAAGTGTTCCTAGAGCTGGGGGTAACTAGAGCAAAAACTGAACCCTTCCCCTTCTAAGCTCTCAGGACTGGCTGTTCTGCTTCCAGAGGCTCTCCCTCTGCTAGTGTGTGCATTGTGGAAATCACAGTCCAAGACTAAGGTAACATTAAAGGTTTACCCCATTACATTTAGAGCTGCTTTTAACTTTCTCTTGAGCCCAGGATGACTCCTCCATGGTCTGTGGCCCTGGTGCTGTAGGGGCCACAGGAGGCCCACAAAGAAACAACTTGAGGGGCTACATTGGTGGCTCCTGAGCTCTTGGTAATTCAAGGCTCAGCGAGTTCGATGGGATATACAGCCCATTCTCAGGGTGCTCCGGAAAAACTGCACTTCAGCCAAATGCTTCAGGTTCACAGGAGGGCCCCAGTGTCTGCAGGTAGTGTGGAGGGTGGGAAGAGTCAGAGATATCTGCATACAAAACCCAAGTCTGCTCTCTCTATCAAGGCTCTCTGAGCCTGAGTTTCATTACGTCAGGGTGAGGGAGGAATAAGCCCCCCCACTGCCCCAGGGCTGATGTAAAATAGTTACTGACGTATATGCCTAGCAGAGCGCCTGGCACACAAGATGCGCTCCAGAATGAAAACTTCTTTTTTACTGATGCATTAGCCAGTCAGGGTTAATCCACATGAGACACTGGTCCAAAGGGACCTTGGCCTGGCTGACAGGAGGGCCAAATTCCAGTCCCAAATTAGCACTAGCAGGCTCTGGAACTACCTCTCTCACCCTGTTTTCTCCTAAGTCTTCCTTATGGAGGGAAGGTATGCTTGGACCCTGGAGTCTGAAAGCTTAAGGTTCAGATCACTGGGTTCATCCCATGAAGCCTCCTCTCCCCATCTGTAAAATGGGGAGGGAACAAGCCAATGCATCGGAAAGCTTTAGCACGTGACTGGCTCTGAATCTATGTTAGCTCTTGTTACCTTGAAGAAGACCCAGAGAGACTTTTTGACCATGGTGAGTACAGAATACAGGGGGCATCTTCCTTGCAGAAATGCTGCTGGGAGGGAGGGAATTCACCCTTCTCTGGACACAAACTTTCGTGACTTCTGCACACACCGGGGCATGCTGCGTGTCGCCTGCACCCATGTTCTGCATGCCTGCATCAGCTCCCTCATTGGTCCCAGGAAGACTGTCTACCTGGGTGGAGATGACACTTTTTACTGCGGACAGAGCGAGCGGAGAGAGATTACTGCTAGAGGGCAAGAACAAGAGGTTTCAGGTGGGGGGCTGCGGGAAGAAACCAAATCTGCCATTTTGGGGTGTGTGGTTCCTTGATGTCTAGCTAAAGCAAATCATACAACCCAGTTGCAAGAAAGGTAGATGGGGAGGAGGAGTTTTCCTGCTTTTCCATTTTTGTAGTGGGGTCATGAGTGAGGGGGACAGAGCCCGGAGAAAGCCTAGTCATCAAGGTGGGCTCCTGGCTTGGCTTAGATCCTCAGCCAGATGGCTTAGATCAAAGTCACTACAGGAAGCCCCAAATTTCAGCAGGAAGTGTTTGCTGCCAGCCCCAAATGGAAACTTTCCTTGACTTGTTGGTTGAGAGTATCTGTGCAACACTTGACTCCTGCCAGACTACTAGAGGGAACTCTCTAGCAAACTCAAAAGGCAAAAAGAAAAGAATAGATACTAAAAAGAAATGAAGTCAGCAAAATTTACTTATTCCAAGAAGCAACATTTCCCCACCCCCCCTTTGGTACCCCCCCCAACCTTTTTCCCTCCCGTGAGTGGTTCTGTGTTACTGATGATTGACAGGTGACCCCCTGCTGTTGTGTTCTTTAAAGAACATCAGCAGTGTCTGATATCAGAGGGCCAGAATGTAATTTAAAATACAGCCACGGCAACCTGCAAGTTGAACTTTAGCCTGGAAATGACAACCAACAAATGGTATCCACTAATATTCCTCTGAAATGGCTTTCGGTACAGGGAAGGACACCAAGCCAGCCAGACAGTGTGAATTTACTCAGAACCACAAAAAGATGGATGGAGATGCAGTGTTGACAGCTCTCCAGCTGGTTGCTGCGAACCAATTGTCAAGCATTCAAAAATATCACCTCGGAATTCATTTAACCTCTAGAAACTGGCCGGAACTAACTGCCACATTCCTGGAGCCCCACCTGTATGCAAGGAGGGTTATAAATGTAAATCGTGGGCTCTGGTTTTAGAAGAGCAGAGAGATTTCCTCCTCCTTTTTTTTTTTTAATCCAACATCTCTGCACACATCTGTACAAACCTCTGTTTTTGCTTATGTCAGGGAAATTCCTTGTGAGTGTGGGCTCAGGGCAGTGAACTGAGATGGTGCTGGAGGGACCCTTTGTTCCTGTCTGCTCGCTGGGTCAGAGGCCCAACAAACCCTCCCTTGTTCTTGGTGACAGTCTGTATTCAGCCCTACCTGCCTCTCGCGTTTGTAGGAATAGAGAGTCTCCAGATGGTTTTAAGACCCTCAGAGCAGGGGCCTAGCTCTAGAAGTTCTTTCCTGAAATCTACCCAGGTGCTTATTCGGCATGCGTAATACTGAGTCTCTGCCCCCAAAGCATTTATAATCTGATTGTGGAAATGTAACACACACACACGTGGAATCACAGTGGACAGTGCAAAACGGCTTGTAATAGCCCATCCCTGGGTCATAGTGTGGTGCTGCTTTTATTTGTTTTGACAATCTTTCTAATTTATACCTTCAATAGAATGGGAGATACTCAAGGGTTTGGATTCTGTCTTGATGCCACAAGCATTTGTTGAGCAACTACTCACTACCTGGCACTGTGCTGGGAATGTGAGGTGCGGGTATAAATATGGATCACTACCGCTAGGAGAATCTCCGTTTAGTAGGGCAGATTAGTGCCTGGAGCTACCAGGAATTACAACGCAATGTGATGAGCATACCAGAAAGAGTGACTGACTGCCTGAGGAAGGTTTCTCTAGAGGCAGTGGCATTTGACTTTGGTGTTGAAAAGTAAGAAGGGCATTCTAAGCTTCAGGGAAGGGGACTAGAAGAGGGAAGGAGGGAACGGCGCTCACAGGTACAGAGGATGAAAAAGCATGTTGTGTTTTGGGATCAACAAGAGAAGTTTGTTCTAGCTGGAGTGTGAGAATCTGTGTGGTTTGGGGGTTAGGGTTGGGAGGGGCGGGAGATGAGGTGAAAGACTTAGTTTGGGGTGCCATTTTATGAAAGGCTGAGGATACTATACGAAGAGACTGGTCTTTATTATATGGGTACTAGAGAGCCACTGAAAGTGTTTGAGCAGTGGTATAGTCAGGTGTCGGTTCTAGAAAGATCAGACTGGCCAGCATAGAGGCTGCAGTGGAGTAAGAGAGAGCTTGAAAGCAGCAAAGTTCCTCAGGGCACCACCATGGACCAACTTGTACATGGAATTGTTCAGTTAGGAGATAGTGGAGATCCGAGGGTGGAGAAGAGGGGACTGAGCGGATATTCACTGAGGAGTTCATTCAGTAGACATTTACTGGGTGCTTCTCAGATGCAGAGGCTGTGCTAGGACCTGGGGATAGAGTAAGATACAACGTGATCCTGCCCTGAAGGAGCTCGCCGTCCAGCGTGAGAGACAAACAAGCGAGCAGTTACCTGACGGTGTGTTAAGGAGACAGCGGCGGTGTGGGTGAGCCACGGAAGCGGAGAGCGAAGTGCCTGCCAGGGAGGAGGCACAGCGTGGAGGCCAGGGGTGGTCAGCAGAGGCATCCCAGGGACAGGGTGTCTAATCCGGGGTTTGGGCCCGAAGGTACTGAGTTCCACTGTAGACGGAATAAGTTAAAAGTACTTGCAGAACGTCTCCATGGAGAGACCTAGGAGGCACCTGAGAACATGGGTGGACCCTGGACTACGGTGGATGCTGTAGATACATACTCGGGAGTGTTGATGTATCAGTGAGAGCTGAAGCCATGGGCTTTGGTACAATTGCCTAGAATTGTACAGAACAGGGAGAAAAAGTAGGCAGAGCCCTGGGGACCACTGACAATCAAAGGGGGCAGGTGGAGAAACCAGGGAAGGGGGTTGAGAGAGACATAGGGGAGGAAGCAGGCAAAGGCGGCATCTCAGAATCCAGGTAAAGAAAAAATAAACATAAGCTTAAACATGTAATTGGTATTTAATAGTTGGTTGCCTGGAAATGAAACAGAAATAAAGGCATTTCACTGGCATAGCATATTCCTTTTAAAAGAAATCTGAAGCATACTTATTTTTTCCAGAAGTACACACCCTTTAATATATGAGTATAGATTAGTCTAGCAAAATAACAACTGAGCTCACGATGTAAACAATATCATTGCTGTTTAGTGGAACTACTCCTCTCTCCTCTCCAGGGATAAATGAATTCTCTCAAATTTCTGCCCATCAGTCAAAATTTTACGTTCAATTGAGTGTTCATTCTGAGTTTAAGATGATTCTGTGACTTCAAATGCCTAGAAAGTTGGGCTTTGGTAAATTGAAAATAATTTTTCTAAAGTGATGGGCTAATCTGAAATCTATATATTTTTTTTCTTGTTTTGATTTTTGCAGCCTAAATTGTAGGGCGTATTTCTCTGATTGTACCAGTGTCCTGCTCCACTGGGGACAAGGGGAATTCTAAAGCCATTCCTTATGGGGTGGATGCTGGCACTCAGTGGCTGTTTATTGAATGAATGGTTGATGTACTATTGTCCCTCCTAAATATTGATTCACATCTCAAAGGTGTCTGTATTCAATGAAATGAAAAAGAAAGCATTTTAAAACCCATAACTGAGTAATTAGAAATTAAAACTACTGCTCACTCTTTTTCCTTGTTGTGGGTACAGTATTGTGCACAGAATGCTGCCCTCTGAAATCCCATCAGAGCTACCGACTCTGGAAAAGCTTCTTGCAGAAAATCTTTTCTAAAGAATAAGCAATAGAATGTGGCCTTCGAATTCCCAAAGACTTGCATTTCTCAAATTATTTCAACATCTGGATTTAGTTTATTCTCTCAATAAGTATTGATTGAGAGTCAACTATATGCTAGGCACTGAGAAAATGCAGTGAATAAAACATTAGATGATCCCGTTGTCATGGAGCGTACACTCCAGCTGGAGGAGACCAGCGATCACAAACAAGGATATATTGTGTGTTAGGGGTGATGAGTGCCCAGAACAAAAGTAAAGGGCGGGGAGGGGAGTGGAGAGCGATGGGGAAGCAGCTGCTATTCTAGAGGGTGGTTAGGGAAGGACAGGTAAGCTAGAAGAAGACCTAGAGAAGGAGAGATGTCTGGGTGGAGGGGGCTGCCATATGCTTAGCTGGGTCCCCCTACAGCTCACCCCGACCAACAAGGGGTTAGGGGTGTGGGGAGCATGGACTCATAAATGTAAACACCAGCCCAGCCAAGAGCCCTGTAGCCCTGTAAACATTATGATACAAAGCTTAGATAATAGCTACTAAAAATCAACTCTTCAATTGTAACTGTAAGACAATTTTTTGCAGGTGACTTTAAAATAAAACAACTTCCATTATTCAAAAACCTAGAATGGCAACCAGCTCTTAGAAATGACTAAAATGACCTACTAGTATTCCCTCCTTTTTTTTTTTTTAACGGAGACTTTGCTCCTCTGCCGAGACCATGTATTATATCTAGTTTCACATCAAGATGAATTTTTGCTGCTAAGTTTGAAAAACGCCTGAAAATAGCAATTAATATTGGAAAAGCTGACAGAACCTTAAGTGTAGTGGCATGATTGGTGCTGCTATAATTATGTGCCTGAGTGTGTACATGTCTATGCAAACACCATATGAAAACACACTTGATGTCCAGGACACTGTATCGGTGTATTTTCTTGTAGGTAAATGAGGGGAAGAGAGGGAGAGGGAGAGAGACCTGATAAAATCTTTCCAGCACTGTTAAGTGGTGGAGATGTTTCTAGTCTTACATCTACATAACCTTGCTTTTCAAATTATTTTCACATTCATCACCTCATTTGATCCTCATGACTTGATGGAGTTGGGGGGGGGCAGACTTTGTTCTTCCCATTTCGTGAGTGAGAAACCTTGATGGGTCAGCTGGGGTGACTGAGGAGATTGGATTATGTCATCCCCAAGGTCCCTTCTAGCTCAACAGTTCCATGGCTTTTTTTTTCTTTCTAATTTTCCTGAGGTGACAGCTGTATAATGGTGGAGACTTTTTAAGCCCAGAACCCTTTCTGCCACATATCCTCATATTCTTCAAAGCCTTCGCTGCATGTTTAATTATCTGTAAAATGTAATGTCTACTTTACAAGGTCGTTGAGAAAATGGTTGATGGGATGAAAGGGAGGGTTCATGAAGCACCTCGCACAGTGGTAGCTATTATTATTATTATTGCCGTAACTATTACTAATAAGGAGGCAATGAGATGAGGTGGAAAGAACATCAGCATTGGAGGCAGGTACGTTTCCAGTCATTTGCCGGTTGTGTCATCTTGGTCAACTATTCAACCGTTCGGAGCATCCTGTAAAATGGAGCTGATCACACCTACATTGTTGGGTGGTGGGAAGAGTCAATGAGACAAATAGAGTTCCTATCCCAGAGCCTGACATGCACTGGATGCTCAATAAATAGTTGGCAGTAATATATGAGAAACCACCTTTCATAAGAAACTGGGATATATTTTCATGATTCCCTCAAAACCTGAAGTGGCATTTCATAGAAGTGAAGTATAACCTTGAAGTTAACAGAAGCATACAGTCATCTTTTAAACAAAAAGAAAAGAAGATTCTGAAGTTCAGCTGTTCTGTGCACGTCTCAGAGGGCGAGGGAAAGTCCATGTGCATCCAGGAGTTAGCAAATGGACATCGTGGAGTTTCATGTCCAATGTCTTCTGAAATCTGGTGTATAGCTTATTCAAGCCCATCCATTCTCCCCACTGCAACAATCTCATGAGGTTGTGCAGTTTAGAAAAGCCTGCTTACCCTCATTATACCACTTTCTTTGAAAAGCAATCATTTGAGTACTGTGAGGAGCTGCTTTGCTCTAATGATGACTATTATGAAGGATTCAATGAAGTTGGAAACCAAGATCCTGGAGCCTTGTCTCTGACAGCATGGTCACAGAAAAGGCTGGTGGCAGGGCTGAAACATGAAAATTCTCTAACAGAGATTGCCGTTACTTGTCTCTATGGAGGATTTCTTGGTATTGAATTTCCAGGGTCCAATAAACTAACATCTATAAGCATCCATTGCCACATGCTCTGGAGCTGTGTTGGGGACACATTGGCAACAGCTAAGGAGTCTCCAGGTGGGTGGCACTGCCGTGGACCAGTTACTCTAAAAGCAGTTGATGGTTTGAACCACTGGACCCAAGAGAGGTGTGCATTGTACAGAATACCAACTTCAAGCCATGTTTTGTTTGTTACATGCATGATTGGAAAAGGATAAAACATAGCAACATTTGAATAGGAAATATACATATTTTGTCTTTCTTGATGTGTATCTATCCTTGAAATTATTCTCACTGTGAATGTCCATCCTGTGTGGACATGTCAAGAACAATTGTGTTTCCTACCTGAGAGCAGTACATTAAATGCTTTACCTAGTGTTTGTTATGTTTGGTTGCCTTCCAGTTTTAAAATGTGTGAATTTCCTTTTTAATGTTCTAGGGGAAAGCAATGGTATTTGCCCCACGCCGAGGGAATACTTTAAACCAGTTCTGCAATCTAGCTGAAAAAGCTGATTTCTCTATCCAAAGACATGAAAATTATGATGAACACATTTCAAACTTCCACTCCAAGGTTAGTTTTCTGCTTGTGTTAGATAACACTTTAATCCGCATTGCATTTTGAAGAGATCATGGTCTTTTTGGCAGGTAACCTAAATATTTGATTAAAGTACTCCTTAGGTGTGCTGCTTCTGAACAGCTATTTGTATCTGATTATTTTGTGTGGTAAAGCCACCTTTTATCTTTGCATGTCTAGCAGGATTTTACAGAAACCATTCCTGTTTACTCCTTTCCCTGAAACAAACTAATCTTTTCATTCATAACAGACTAACTGTAGGATGCAGGGGAGGTGGCATAGAATGAATGATAAACCAGCATTTATATTTTAATGAAAAAACCTTCGGCTTTTAAGTAGGTTAAATGCTCAGCTGCACTGAAATAAATAGAAGGTGAATGTCTAATTGTATCATGTTGGACTGTAAATCTTTATCTTGCTTGCTTTATGGCTGGGTCAGTTGGCAGTTTGAGACTGTTAAATCTCATACAGAATTTCACAGTTGTGGGGTTATATGTCAGATCGAGGAGCTACAAGATTTAGGTCAAAAGCACTTATCTGAGAGTGATTTCTAAGCTTGCTTACATAAAGCAATGTTATCAGCCTTTTTATTATTTATAGGCATAGAGCAATATAGGACACTGAGAGGCGAGTGTTCCACTGAAAACTTTTTAGAAATCTCACCTTGGCTAATACATATCACATTTAGTAGTATAACATATATTACTTCTGTAATTTTGTGCTTTACAGAAATCTCCCTTCTCTGAGCTAGTCTGACCTGGGCAAAAGACTTTGAACTTGTCATGATTTTACAAGTTGCGAACACAGAAAAGTAAAGGCCTGACCTTAATTTTCTCCTGGGAAAATGGGAATAGCATTCTTTATTACCCAGGACTATGATATAATGTAGAAGTATATTGACATTCGAAAAATTATATGCAAAGTGGATCTGATCTTCAGGCAAGAGAAAGAAGATCCTCACTTTGTGGAGATGGTTTCACTCTTCTGGGGTCTCTAAGGTTTCATTTAGCCTCCCCCCTCCTCCCCCTGGGGCAGGGCGGGGGGCAAAGATGCTTTGTGAACTGAAAGGGTTAAATCACCTCCTCTGGATAGTGGAATTGCCCTTTGCTTAGGATCAGAAAATAAAAAGAGAATGGCGTGTTACTCAAATCTTGCCTGCCACTCTAGAATAAGGCTTTCCCTTTTGCAGCCCCTCCCCAGAATAAAAGGAAAGGCTCTGAGGGCTTTACCTGGCAGGGGAAGGGTCTCAACCGGCCCATGGGCTCCTCTCCCCAAAGGGACAAAAACAGGCTTCTCTCCTGGGTCAGGCTAGAGCTACGGGGATCAGGTGATGGCTGCTTCAATGCCATGCCTTTCACCTCCCCCCTGAAACAACAAATGCTTTCAGTTTCTCAATCACAGATCAGGAGAGCAAAGGCAAGAGTTTCTCCACCAGCAGTGATGTTCAGCGTTGTGCCTGATACCCTCCATCTCCTCCCTGCAAGACTGGAGGTGTATGGGGACATTGGAGTCCTTAGTGGCCACCTCTCCTTTGTCTAGAATTTAAGATTGTCAGTGGCTAGGGGACAGCAACTTCCTCTTTTTATTTCCAATGCAGTACACTACCCTGCTAAGCACGTTCCATAAATCGCTAGACATGCCTCTTGCATTTATATTGTGCAACATACCCACAGTTAGTACTCCATAAATGATCGGGGACTGATGCGTCCCACAAAAGTAAATTTCCATAAATATCTAGGTGACCTTAGTCTTTAATCTCTTCATTATTGCTTAAAAGTTAAATTCTCCACTTTGCTGACAGCGGACTAAGAAAACAGTTTCCCTCCTCTTTAGGTTGTGAGGAGTGAGAGTTGCATTTGGTTTTCAGGACGTGGAACCCGCCAGGGGAATATTCTGCAGGGCTGGGGCGCCCTAAGTGAAGGGTACAAACAGTGAACCCATGATGTGTATTTCTAATGAGGAGGGGAGGCAGTTGCAGCTGGTCTGGTGTTCTCCTGCTTCTAGCAAGAGAGTGCCTCTTGTCCCTTCTGTACCAGAAGCATAGAATGCCCGGCTCTCCTGCTCCAGCCCCGGGGATAGCCGTGTGCCGACTGGCCGGCGACAGGCTGGCACGACCCAACTCCGGCTCGCACGTGGAGGTCTTTGCAACAGCAGGATGCCCGGAGAGGGCCGAGGGCCAAGGTGGGGCGTGGGGGGAGCGGGGAGCGCCCCTGCTCCTCGCCGAGCCCCAGTGCTCTTCCCCGGGGCGCCCCCTCGGGCCCCTGCCCGCCGCCCGCCCGGGGCTCCGGGGACGCCGGGGACCGCGCGGCCGCCGGGAACCTCCACCCTGGCCGCTTTTGTTTGCCGCGTGCTAATAGCCAGGGCTTAAAAGTTTTCCATCTTGCGCGGCAATCAGCTTTCTTCCTCTCCATCTCTGGCCAAAGCCCCACGGTCCCTGGGCCGAGGCTGCTCGCAACCGGAGGAGCCGCGTTTTCCTTCAGGCTGCGTGTTATCCTCTTAGCCCTACTGTGTTGGACTAGAGCGTAACCAGCTGGAGGACTGTAAGACGCCTGATAATGCCGCTCTTTTCCGCTGTCCCGTCTTAATCTTGTTACACAAATGGTTGTGAAGAGATTCATGAATTTTAATTTTGCCCTCTGCATTAGTGCCTCACGTCACTCATACACAGCTGGCTTCTCTGCTGAGTTTTCCACCCCTCCTCTTACAACAGGGGGAAAAAAATTAGTTACAATCTTGGCAGTAGTGCAAGGTAAAAAAAAAAAAAAAAAAATCTACAGATTTAGGCAACCACCCATGAAGCTGATTAACAGTCAGTGATCAGGAGGAACAGCTTTGCCTCTTAAACTTTTCACCTCTCATTGTTAACTGTGAAATTTTATTTCCGTTAAAAAGCAAGCCTGTAATCAAAACGGTGCCATTCTGCACTTTTCTGCCAGTGCTTTTGTTAAATTGTGCCCACACCGTGCAGCCAGCGTGCTCAGGAACCAGGCAGCCAAAGGTGTAGTGTGTTTGAAAGATACTGCCTTTCTGTTCGTCCAGGCGACCGGGAGGAAAAATAAACCATTTCCCCTCTCCTTCCCTCTCTTGGTCCCCTCCAGGCTGGGAATCCAATGCCTTGCCCAATGGTGTGGCTCCAGACCTTTCCGATGTTCAGATAAGCAAATTGTTTCTCAAGGCAGAGACCTAACTTAGCCATTACAGCTGGCTTGAAATTAGTTGATAAAAATACTCTCGTTCGTGCAAGTGTTCTCTGAGATCTAATTTTACGTGCCACAGTTTTGTTTTGGGTTTTGGTTTTTTTAACTTTGCAAAACCAGCGGTGTGTTTATTTTCCGTATTTTTTATACTTAGCCGTGAAAACAGGCTTGGGCTCGTTTGCGGAGTCAGTACATTGTGTTAAAAGCAGGGCCATATTGCACTTCTGCTTATCTATTCAAAATGCCGCATTACAAGTGGCTGGTGCTTATAATCTGTGTGGTGTGCTGTTGATAATTGTGGATCCTGTAAAGGGTAAACAGTCTGAACTCCACTCCTGCTGCTGTTCCCCGTGCGGTGCCGTGGCGAGGCTGAGCGTGTTACATCCAATTATGAAGTAAAGCATAATGCTCCTAATAGCAGCTATGTAATTTAGTTCAGTCCTCAAAGACCCTGCTTTAACCTCTGAAATTGAAAAATTGTTTTATTCACAATTTGCTTTTTGTTCATTTTTTTCCCCGAGGTGCTTTTTTATTTCTTAAAATTATAATTATCAATTGAGCAAAGAAGTACAGCCTGAGTAAACCACATCACATTCCCTCATCGAAAGCAAGTATTTCCCCATAGCCTCGTGTGTGTTCAAGTGCCCTCACATAGCCGACTTGGTTTCAGAACTGATCTGCTGGGGTAGAGTATTGCCTTTGAGGGCTGTCGGCTCTTTCCCCATCGCGGGAAGGGCTCACAGTCAACACGGGGCTGGCCCCTGGCCCCTTCTAGCAAGGAAGCCTCTGCTTTGGCCTCCAGAGGTCAGCACAGAATCCAAGTTAAAAGTGATTTCTAACCCATATTTACAGAAGAATTATTTATCCCACATATTACCTCAGGGACTTTATAAAGAGCTCATTTGAGTCTCTGTATATTAGTGCATTGTGAGTGAGTAGGTCAGCTGACTCACGCTGAGTAATCAACTTTCCCTGATCCCCAATCCCTGAGGAAGAATTGAGCTAGCTTGGCCCCCTCTTCCCTCTGTAAAATATTTCAGTGAGCTCCTTCTATCACTAGGGCAACTGGCAACAAAGATATTTATAGTTGGTAGGTCCTGGTTAGTGGGTTTGGATTGGGAAGTTTGGGAAGCCATTTTCTTGGCCTTTTTTTTTTTTTTTTAAAGAGTGATGTTAAGGGACCGTGTGCTTACGATTAACAGTCCCGAGTTTGGTGGCAACACAAATCCAGAGGATCTTTCTAAGGTAGACAACTCATAATCTATAAACAAAGCAAACTCCATCTAAGAAAACAGAATGCAGTTACTTCAGTGATTGTACCATCATTTCTTATGAAAATGGATTAGAAAGTAAGACGGGGTTGGCTTTCTGTTCCCCAGTGAGAAAGGAAAAGCAGTCTCATTGCTCCTTGTCCTTAACAGTGAGGGTATGTCACAGTTTGGGAATATGATTTAGAAGAAACACAAAAAAAATCAAGGTAATATGCCCCAGACCTATACTAATCCAGGAAAGTGTCATATTGGAGCCATTCATTTAGTTTCGGGGGGGGGAGGGGTGTAATCTGATTCAAAACAATAAAAGAATTGAGTCCATACATAATTAAAAGAAATATCTATTTTCTGATCCTTATCAATTACAAAATGAATTAACGGCTCAAAAACCCCAATTTCAAAAATGTTAATTTTGTCTTTATAAATAGCACATTACTGTTTGCTAGGATAAATATAAATATGGCTGTCAAAATTCTTCTAGCCAAATGAGGAAAAGAGTACTTACTCTAGGTTTGAGAACTCTGACTGGATTTTAAAATCTACCATGGAAAGGCCCTCAGAACCTCACTTGAATGGTATGGAAGCTCTAATTGTTGGATTACCTTTTCCTCCTCAGAAAAAAAAATTGTGTAATTATCATTACTATTAAAACCCCCCAAGAAGCAGCTGGAGAGCCTTTGAGATGTCTTAGGCCCAGAAGCCCATCCCTTGTGCCCGGGTTCTGCCAGTCTCCAGATGATCAGAAATGCCTGCCTGCCTTGTTCCTGGGGCGCAGGTGGGGGACAGAATGGACCAAGAGCAGAAACTTCTATGCCAAATGGCTGTTCTGGTGCAGATGAGCGAGCCTCCAGTTCTCCCTTAACTGAAGGTCCCCACAGTTCATAGAGGTCACAAATGCAGTCCGGCTATTTATGAAAAAGCACGCTGCCCTCCTCCTTATCCCCGCCCAAGGAAATATTCCAGCTTGATGGATGCATAGTCCTATCTTGCCAATGCCACTGAGAATTACTTTGCATTGCTTTTCTGCGATTTATTTACCGGAACAATATATTCAAGTAAGAAGTCTTCATTATACTAAATATTAAAAACTACTGGTAAAAAATCCTAAGCTGAGTCTCCTTACCTTTTTTTGTTCTATGATTGTTTTCAGTTGCAAAAGGAGAACCAGGACGTCTATGAAGAAAACCTTCATTACCCACTTCTGCTTATTTTAACCAAAAATGGATAGAAGATTAAGCTACTCAAAAGACGAAAACACCAAGTGCACAGGGCATATTTTCACAAAAACAGAAACCTGTGATGGGTATGATATGCAGCAAGCCTTTGGCTTCCTGAGATCTGTGAGCCCCCCACCACCTCTGCCCCATTCCACATGTGGGTTATGGGGCCCACCTGTCCTCACTCACATCATTCCCCAGCCCTCCTTCACTCCTTTTTCATCTGCTCTTCTTGGACCAAACCTTTGTTTGTCTTTACGTATCTACAAACAGCCTAAGATTTGAATTGGACTCAGGAGAGACCTAAATCTTTTTCTTCCTAATTGATACAGAATTTCTTTTGGTGATCCCCACCCCCCCTTTTCAAAAAAGATCTTGGTCTTTGTTCTGTTTTGGTGGTGGTACTTTTTAATCTGTAAACACAGCAAACATCATGATTCTTTCCTGGTTAAAAATAAATAAATAAAGCCTATCTTTCTCATCTTCAAATTAATTGTATTAAATCTGCCATTTTTTTTTTTTTTTTTTTTTTTTTTTGCTGTCCCTCTCACTCATTCTCTTTCTCCTTTTAAACAGGATGTTTTTTTTCCCTATGGATGTATAAGAAATGACTACATCAGCCCAAAGCCTCATAAACTGACCGTTTGTCCTCTGGACACAATAGTGTGGCCAGCCCTCTGCCCCTCCTCTCCAATTATGTGTGATTAGTCTCAATGTGTTGTGTCAAGGAGGAGGAGTGTGCTGAGTGCTTATTATCTGTTTAGGTACAAGAAGAGCACATTTAGGCTCTGACTATGAATGAAAAGTGAGCCTTTATCGGGGCTCACATCTAACTGCTGCCGTTCTCCAGACCCCTTTCAAAATAGGTCCTTGCCAGAGAAATTTTGAATAAATGGCTGATAAACTAAATTGCAACCAGGGGGAGTTTTTCAAAACTCGACCACACAATTACCTGATTTAAAGGAAGCACATATTGGTGTATGCTGTGATTCGAGTGTGTAGTAAACATTTACTAGGTGCTACCTAGGATTAAGAGAGAATGACTTTTCTGCAGGGAACCCAAGCATATCCTTGCCTGGTGCATCCACGAGACGCTCTAATGCCTTTTGTGGAAATTCAGATGTTTATCTGTAAGGAATCATCTGGGCCCACTTTAGCAGTAATGTCATTAGTAGGTTAGCTCTATATTCTCCTATCTTTAGTCGAGGCAGAGAGTGTATTTAGCGGGCTGCAATTAAAGGGATAGGTGGGAGACCGGGGGCAAATCCTTTTGCATGTTAAACAAACTTAACGGTCATAAAAACAGCCACTCTCAAACGTCTTCTCTGCTCACTTCTATCATCAAACAAATTTTTCACCATCGGTTTGCATGTCCTTGTATTCACCACTCTTTCTGCTCCATTAGAGCACCTAGATGGATCTCGGAAGGCATAGGTCAAGTCGCAGTTAGATCATACATTTCTTTCTCACAAAAACTTGAATTGCAATGCCAAGTGATGGGCTAACATCACAATAACAGCAATTTATTCCTCTTTGGATAAAACAGCAGTCTATTCTCGGTGCTAGATAAAGACCAGGGCAATGCAAACCAGCCATTTAGCTGGGTAGTTCAGCTAGTGGCAGCTCTCCTTTGGCGACTGTATGGGTTGCACACTGGCTTCATATTTTCTTGTTTAAAAATTAGAATTTGGAATGTTTTAAAAGGCAACACAGGTAGTTCCATTTATACTGGTGAAAATACAGCAGAAATTATTTCTTCTGGAAAACCTGCAACTAAATCTGCCAGACAAAGAAAACCCATCCCTATGTAGCACCTAAGATGGTCTGTTCTGTTTCTTTTCTTTGGAAATGTAGAGAATATTTTCTTTGTTTTCTCACGAAAATACATGAATTGGCAAGAATTTAATTTGCGTTTGTGTGTCCTGGGTGTAGAAATCCAGCGTTTATTTCTTTGGGAGAAATTTTATTTTAAGAAAGTGAGCTAGTAGGAATGTATTCTTTAAAAAAAAAAAAAAGCTGAGAACGGTATGTGTAGTTTCCTAAGCTTGAGACACGGTGTAAGAATTGAGCTGTTCTTATCAAAAGATACCTAGTAAAGAAGTATGCTTATTGTGTCTCCTGTAAAATGCTAAAGGTTTCGTAGATCTGCTCTTTATGGGATCCTCACCTGGAAATATCTCTAGTCCAGGCTCTTTGGAAGTTTGTGAGAAACTCATGTTGTGTATTACTGAAGAACTTAAAAGTGTTTTTATTTTCTCAAATTTTTATGAAATGCCAGTATTGAGAAGGAAAAAAATATATCTGCTTTAGAAAAGTTACCATCTTCATTTCTTTTTAACTTCATGATTAAGAATTATTTCTATGCATCATTGTTGGGTCATATAATTGCAATTGAAATACCCCTTCCATAATTATCTATTAGGTAATTATGCCTGTGTTTGTTTCAAAAGGAAGCCTGTCCGCGTAGGAAATCATTAGAATTATTATGATGTTCCTCTTCTCCATGTACCTGAATCCCCTGATAAAACTCATGATTTTCCTTTATCCTACTAAGTAGATTGGGGTGGATGTAAGAATGTTTCCCATATCACCCATGCTCAGTTCTAATGTGGTGATATGAACAGCCACATACAACTTGGTTATAAGAAATATATTTTATTTTATAGCAAGATATATGCTGTGAATTGGGATAAAAGTGCTAGAAAAGACTACCTAAGAGGTTGATGCTATTTTGTATAAATTGTGTATTTTGTCGGCTTTTTGACTGAGCATGAAAATGTAACTTCCATTAGGGAAGGGTAATTTAGGTGCTCAGTATTCAGCAGAAAACTTGTCGGGGCCATAAAAGCTTTTCTGGCTGGTTCCTCGGGTGTTTTCAGAGAAGAGCTGCCCACCCCTTGCTGATTTTCCCTTTGGCTTCAGTATGGGCTGAATTTACCACGGCATACCTGTTGAATCAATTTGGGGGATCCAGCAGTTAACTGAGTGAATGGAAGGATTAGTGGCCCTCTGGAGCCCTATTTCAACAGCCAGGTGTCTGTCCTGAACTAGTTAACTGCTTTTGACAGTTGGAGAAGCTGGTTTTAATACCATAGGCAGGAGGTTGTGGTGGTGGTGGGTTTGTTGTTGTTGTTGTTTTTTCCTTCTTCCCGCTACCAAAGTAGAGCATACCTTCTCCTAAGGGTTAGGCTTTTGTTTGTTTATCTGTTTAATAGGAATGGACCTATCCCTTCCCTCAACCCAACTTCCATGGAGTTTGTCTTTATGCTTAGTCAGCATTCGACCTGTTTCCAATCCATGCCAAACAATTGGGTGGCATCGTCTGACAGGACCCTTTCACTGGATTCTGGTAGGGGATATGGGGCAGGACACCCACACAGGGGAGGGAATCAAAGTGTATGGACACACACACACACACACACACACACACACACACTTAGAAGGAAGAGATGAGGCTGTTTAGACCCGAGATCGGGACTCCAGTTTCCAGATTGCAGGTATGCTCCTCACCCCAGATCAAAATCTCCTGAGTTCAGACTGCATGAAATGTCATAATTATGCAGAGTGTATCTCATAATTTAGAAAGATTGATTTGAAAGTCAGGGTCTCCTTAGAAACTGAATTTAGACAGGGCAAATGTTTTCCCGAGTGGACTCTTTCCAAATCAGGAAGGAGCTTGTTGGTGTTTGAGAAACCATTAAGCTTGAAATGCCACTTTTCATTCTCAGACTTTGTTTTACCCAGGAAGCTTACTGCCTAGGCTGTGGCTAAAAGCTCACTGTGCTCTCTGCCCTGGAAGTCTGCGTTTGGAGGCTATATTTTGCCCTTTTTGTCCCTGACTTTTCAATTAATACATTTTTTTAATAGATAAAACAGATCATACTGTGACTTTTAAAATGTCAACAAGCCTGTAAACAGAAATGTAATAAAATGGCTAATAGGAGATTCAATAGTTAATAGAGGGCCTGAAGTGTGAGCAAATACAGTAGCTGTATATTGGAAAATGTGCAAGTGGAGATGGCTTTAGTATTGCAAACTGAGGAAGAAAATTGTTTTTAATTAGCACCTTCATAAGAACTGCTGATTAATACTGTTTTGTTTGGTGAAAAGCTTTCAGCTGAGTAATTTGTACAGCCATTACAACAGTTTTGTTAGAGCGGCACTCCTGTTGTTAAACACAAACAGCAGATGATAATGGTGGAAGATGAGTTTGTCATGTAACAATTTACCTTACTGAAAAAAGCTTTATATAAAACCCAATACAGTAGGTACCAGCAGAAATCACATAGTTTAAATCTTTCCAAAATTGCAGTGTGCTGTGTGTGTGTGTGTGTGTGTGTGTTTCAGGGACTAGAAGCAGATTTTATATCATTTATAAAATTATATACACAATTTAAAGGTGGTGTAGCATGGACAGACCACTTTTTTTTCAGCAGCATTTTACATCAGAGCAGTAAAGTGGCCGGGTATTCAAACACTTTCTAACTACACAAAGCAGGTTGGAAAATGGAATCCTAATTAAATAATGTTACTCAGATGGAAATTTGCATTGGGACGGGATATAAGGAAATAAGAATTGGTGTTTCTGCCTTAGGTGGGTTTATCACACATAGGATCTTTTTTTTTTAAATCTCTTTCTCAAGGGAAGTTTAATTAACCTTTTTCTCCCCCCCCCCCCCCTTTGGAGGTGTTCTAACCCACCAGGGAAAAGAGTGCCCATACAATGAGACTTGACCAGGGAATCAGAAGCTGATTTCAGTGAATTCCCATCATATGGATATTGTCCTAGCCACATGCATGGGAACTTTTTTTTTAATAAAATGCAATGGTATAGCATATTTGCATTAAAATATTACACTAACCAAGGCTGGTAAGAACTGTAAATTATTGGAGTGGCGTAATATAGCATGAGTTTTTTTTTTTTTTTTTTTTAAGACAGGCCTTCGGGGTAATAACAAGGGTTGAGGCTCACGACAGTGCCAAATAAGCTTTAGACAGCATAATAGTCTGCAAAGAAAGCCACAGAGCACTAATGTGAAGGAAGAGCTGTCCACCACATGCAGCAAAAATCACCAAAGGTCATTTTATGGTAGCAATTGTGACATAAAATTGGTGGTCATGCTACATGTCTAATACTCAGCACAGCTTTATAAATGATGGGCCCCTAGCGATGGCTGTCATTAAGTGCTTTCATCATAATAAACTTTAAACTGTTGGCTTTATGAATCGCCAGCTAGCTTCAGCTGTTCGTTGGATGGAGCTTGCAGTGCCTTAAGTGTGACAAGACCTATTAGGAATTGCAACCATGTTTCAAGCGTACTTGGCTTCCCCACTCCTGGGGTGATTGCTGCCTATTAAAGGCGTCTGGGAAGATTTTCCTCCAGCAATCTCTGATCAAGAGCTTTTTTGGGCTTTGACCTGCATTTCCTTCAAGACTTTCTCTGAGGAGTTTTATAAGAGCAAAACTCCAGAGGATTTATAGCCACTTCTGATTAATACCTTTCCAGTTTTTCTAGCAACTCTCCCACTGCTGCATAGAGAAAAGCTTTCATTGTTCCTGAGGTGCTTATTTGTGACCTTTTCTCTGCTTCCTGATTCCCTCTAACGTGTTCTCTCAGTGAAATCCTCGGGGTGGAACCAAGACAGTCGGTGAAGTTGTTACAGCTGGAGAGACAGAAGGAAAGAAGGAGGCTTTTATATTTTTAAAGAATTACCCGCCGTGCAGCCTCGCCCCGCCCATTTAAATACCCGCAGTGACGTCACCCTCCGCCCGCCGAACCAAACGCATCCTTAATGAGCCCTCGGTGTAAACTGAGCCGACACATAAAGATTTCATGATTCAAATTACACTTTCATTAACCTTTGGCATAGGAAGTCTTTTAGTTTCTATAAATCTTACAGTGGCTTACTGTCTGCCCTACTGATGTGAATAATAGATGTTTGGGGAAATCGCTCTTTAAAAACCCAGGGTATTTAATTTACAAGGGCTAAATACATATTTCAGACTCACTTAGCAAAAACTTTAATTACTTCTTGTTGCTTTTTCTAACTTGGAGGTCGCCTCCTCCTCCCCCTACCCCCAGTTTTCTTCTGCTTGACTCAGATGTTTTAGAGATGACAAAAGCTTTCACTAAGTCCCTGTCTTAATACTCTTATTAGTCTTTCCTTTAAGCCAAGTAATGTCCTAAAGATAGTTAAGGGAATGTCTCAGGTGTGGACCATTACACAATTAAATTAGCAAACCTCGGAGGGACTGGATTAGGACTCAGCAGGGAACACCTGGGATTCTAGGGCAGACCCGAATTTCTGAATGGCAGGGCTCTCGCCCTGAATAGTGAGGGTCTGCCCGTCTGGGTAGTCCCAATCACAAACTTGTCTCGCTAGATAAAGTATCGCAGGCTAAACTCCCTTTTCCCCGGGAGTAGGTTTCTGTGGCTGTCAAGAGGAACAGGAAAACCATCAGCGAACGTGTCAAGCTGAAGAGAAAACAAGAGTTGGAGGACTCGTGGCGTTTCCCATACAAAGGCATCCGCCCATCCCTCCCTGTGAGCCAGCCAAGGGTGGACAAGTGCATTTTGAGTCTGCTGCCCAGGTGCAAGGGGTGGGGGCGGAGCGGCTGCCGAATGCCCCAGAACAAAGGCGCCTCCAGGAGCCTGTGCAGAGGTCACTTGCCGCCTCCAGGGCAGATTAAGGAGAACTGCGGAGGGCATTTGGAGGAAGTGGTGCTGTTCTTTGGGAAATCAATTCGTCCCACCCTTAATAGGGCATTTTGCCCTCCCTCTTTGGGAGTCCCAGGCAAATGTGCTCCCAGGTCTCTCAGAATCAGTTATTAACCGGTCCGTGTTTGAAGAGGCGACACCTTTCCCTGCCTGAGCTCCTTCAATAGCCCCTGCCCCCTGAGAATCTCTTTCTGCTCTCTGCAACGTCTCACTTCCCCTTTCTCGCTCCTTTGGGCTCTCCCGCCCCTCTCTACCCAGGCTTCTTTCATAATTAGGCTGGAAGTGGAACTTTCCCCCACTCCCTTACTTTGAGATTTCTTTTTTCCCAGTGACCTGGGCTGCACTTTGCCCCCACTCCCTGCCTGCCAATCTCTTCAGGGTTAGGGCCTCTCTCTTTCCATTCTTGCAGGCTCCCCCTCCTTGAGAGCCCCGGGAGGCCCAGCCTCCCAGAATCCGATCTCCTTCCAACACTGCAGCCCCCCTGTGGAGGAAGGAAGAGGCCTCCTCCGAATGAATGGCTGGTAAGGAGGTTTTTAATTTGTCTGGAAATACAAGAAAAAGTCCTCAGAGCAGCGTCCCTCCCTCACCTCGTTTGGAAGCCCTTCTGCCTTCCGGGTGGGCGCTGTCACCTCACCAGCCTGTGCCGGGTCCACAGGGACGGTTTGGCGGAGGGATCTGAAAACACCGGTGAAAACTGCCTACTCAATCTAGAATAAGGCCGCCGCTTTTAAATGAAATTCTTGCTTTTTATTGCTCGCAGCCCACCAATGTGAGAAATTTGGAAGTTTAGCATGATTCTGTTAGACAGGGTCGGAAAGGGACCATCACTGCCTAGATGTGAAAGCTGCCTCCTGATGGCCGAGCTCTCCTTGAGCTTGGGGGAATGTCACCATGCTGTTCCCAACGCAGAAGACACTACATTTAAAAGCTTTGCCCACCTGACCTGTGGTTTCACCTCCAGGTGCATTAGCCTTCATTTTCCTTTATAGGCTTTATTTTTAGGAGCAGAGGGCACAGCCCTGACCGTTCTGTTTTGAGTGGAATGCACTCCCTCTCTCTCTTTCTCTTGGCCAAACCATTTATATAAGCGGCATCTCATGATGCCAAGAGCCAACAAGAATGAGACAGCTCACAGCTCCCAAGCTGTCTGAGGTGTTTTCCTCTCTTCCCAGGTTATTTGGGTCAGCCCACTTCTGTAGGACCACCTGGGTTGGGGGACTGAGGCCTCAGAGTCTCCAGCCTGCTGTCTGTGTTTTTCCCTCACCGCACAGCCGGGGGCTTTTTCTAGCCTCAGCCTCCTTTTCTGCACCTCCCCCCCCAAAACAGACTAGATAAACCATAGGAGGGTTACAATATTCTCAATATGAATATGATACTGAAGGGGTTTATCGGGCTCCACCCTTGTGGTAGATTGGGAAAACAAAACAATATTTTGCAGCTCTGCTCATCAAGAAACGAAATCTGTTTCCCCACCCTTGATTCTCACCTTGATTTGTCTTACTTTGGCCAGTGAGGCATTAGGAACTCCCGAGTTGAAACAGAGATCTGAAAATCTCTTGCACAATGGAGTTTGCTCTCTCTTGACACTTTTGGAAGCCAGCTACCATGTGAAAAAGCGCGGGCTATCCTGCTAGACACCGGACACCTGGAGCCTGTTTGTCCCCATTATTCCAGCCCTGTGAGTGATGGCATTCAGGACCTAACAGCCCCTAGCAGACTAGCTGCTGACTATAACTGCGTTGGGTGAGTCAGGTGAGTCAGGTAAGTCAGCAGAAAAACCACTCAGCTGAGAACGAGCCCAAAGTTCCTACTCACAGAATCATGAGCTAATAAATGGTGGTTTTGAGGCAAGCCACTCTCAGGCTCCTAGAAGACACAAGAGAAAATAAGCTACAGGAGAAAGAACAATGGAGTCAGAATCAGAATAACTGCATTCCAGCTCAGACTGTACCAGTAATAAACTGGTGATTTCAGGCAAGCTACTTACTTTCTGGGCATCACTTTCCTCCTCTCTGAACTAGATAATTTAATTTCCCGTTTCACACTAAATTGTGAAGTATTCAAGATAAAGACCTTCCATTATCAGGGCCAGAGATTTTCATCACCTCGGGGAATCAGCATTCCCTGATGCTGCCAAGAAAAGTTGTCCTGCATTAGCTTGGTCCTAGAGAATACTGAGTACTTCTAAGTAGGCTTTGTCTTGTGAGGTTCTGAAATGACCCCACTATCCCGCCTTGCTCTGTTGCAGGCTGAATCTGGGGGGAGAGCAAGGCGGGATAGTGGGGTCATTTCAGAAGCAGTGGGGGCCCTAGAGCCTTCATTTGTATCCACTTATCTAATAAATGTTTATTGGGTGCTGGTCACCCTGTTAGGTGCTGCGGATCTAATAGTGAACAAAAAGACCCCATTAGATGCTAGACCCTAGTGAGAAAGACAGAATTGCTCTCCACATGTAGCTTGCATTCTAAACAGTAAATGTGCCAGGGCATTTATGGAATGGTTATAAATTGTGATAAAGTCTATGAAAAACCGATAGGGTCCTATTGGTAGAGAATTCTAGAGGGGCCTTCCTTCAGACAGGATGGATGCAGAAAGCCTCCCTGAGGGTCTCCAATGTGAGAAGGAGCAGTCATGTAAAGCAGTGATGGTGGGGCTGAAGAGCTTAGAGGGAGGAATGAGGAAGGCAGGCCCCAGGGTAGACCGGAGCTGGTGCCCCTGAGGAGCAAAAGGGGGCCTAGGGAGGAGGGATGTAGGATGCACAAGGGCCGGACTGTACAGGACCGAGTGAGTTTGGATTTTTATCTGGAGTCTGATGAGCAGCCGTGGAAAGGTTTGGAGTAGCGGAAATGACACAATCAGATGGAGATTTTTTTTTAATGCTCACTCCGAATGCTAAATGGAGGGTAGTTTAGAGGAAGTGGAGATTCCAGTTAGGAGGCTCCTGTAACGTGGTGGTCCTGGTGGAAGGAACGGCAGTGTGGACTGGGGACACAAGTGACAATGCGGAAGATTCAAAGTCTGGGCTTGACCTACAACTAGCAGGATTTCGAGTGAAAATCGGGTGGTCAGCACAAAAGTCTGAACCGACTGCATTCGGAATGCAAGCCCCTTTGCTCCACTTGGCCAGGGATATGTGGAGGTGTGAGAGGACCAACGACAGGCAGGATGGGACCTCCACATGCACCACTCCCAGCTTCATGATCTGCAAGTTCACGGGCACTTGGGAACAGGGGTCTTCATATCCTGATACCTCCTGGGCCCCCCAGATGGGCCTTGCCTAATATCCTCTGATACGCTCAGAGAGAGAGAGGTGGCAGTGCCCAGACAGGATGAGGCTGTAGGACTAGCAGCTCATTTCTATTCTTTCTATGGATATAACCCCCAGGATATAACAGTTCACTCATACTATTTTCTAGACATCCAGCACTCAGGGGTACTAAGGGAAAAACCCAGGGAGGTCAGAGACCAGCCTCTGTCCTAGCCATAAGGCCCCACTGAGCTCAGCAGATGCAAGGCAAGTAATTCCCTATGTGACAAGATTTAAAGAGCACAGGAAAGCTCTTGGGTGGGAAAGAAATGTGTTACTAATACTGAAATTCCACCAACAGGACATCTTCCCCTTAGCTCAAGGTGGGGAGTACTGTTAAAACAGGGCTTTTCTTGGCAGAGGTGACATTGGCATGGTCCTTGGTGTGAAAGACCTGAGAACAGGCCTTAGTGGGGATGGCGAAGTGAAATGGGGGGTTGGGGGGGGAGAGGACACCAGGAACCTAGGGGAAGTTAAGGGACTCCAGGACCTGGGGAAGGAACAGAAATGGGAGAATCCCAGTGTCAAAAGCCACTTAAAAGCTTTACAATGTTACCTGGGGCCCGGAGGGCTCTCCTGACTGGACAGTGCATACACCTGCCTGTATGGGAATAAGAGAATGAGACCCATGCAGTACTTCCAAACTCTTAGGGAGATGGAGCATGTCCTCAAACAATGCAGATCCGTAGGGAAGGACTGGCAGAAAGGTTGCTAGAGATAAAGGAGGAGCAAGTACACTTTGGAAGAGGAGGCCAGACTTGTTGTGGGTCTTGAAGTGGTGGCAGTGGGAGGGAAGGCCCTACCAGGGCAGGCGGCTCATAAGCTAAGGCGCAGGGGGTGGTTTCAGAAAATGTTTGATTCGGCAGGAACGTGGGGTCAAATGAGGTAAAAATCCACTCATCCCATAGAGGTTCCTCAAAGCCTAACAGGTGCCAGGCACTCAGGGAAGAGTTGTAAACCAGATATACAAATTCCCTGACCTCACAGAGCAGCATTCTAGTGTGGGGAAGAAAGGCAATCTACATGCACACAAATAAGGCTGGTTCAAATCAGGATAGGTCTGCTGAAGACAATAAAATGAGTTGCTATTTTAGAAAGTGACTGGGCCTCCTTTAGATAAAAGGTCAAGAAAGCTCTCTTGAAGAAGGAATCATTTTAGTTGAAACCTAAATGACAAAAAGGACCCAAGCTTTGGAGATTGAAAGGAAGGGAATTCTGGGCAGAGGCAACAGAGAGTGCAAAGGCCCTGAGGCAGAAGCAAATCTGCAGAGCCTGGGTGTGTCAGGCACAGCGCATGTCAAGTGCATGGTATGAGGCAGAGTGTATAGGACCTTGTAGCCCATGGAGGAGAAGCTGGATTTTATTTTAGTGGGAATCTTCTGGAAGACCTTAAGAAGAGGATTGACATGATCTTGATTTCTCTATTCCTGCTCTGAGGAGAATGGGAACCAGCTAGGAATGAACCAGCCCAGGACACCTCTGGCCCCATCTCCACCCTTTTTTCTAGGCTGCACTCAGGGATTGGCAGAAATGTTACAAACCTCCCAACGAACACCTCTGAAAGTTGTCTTCAGCTATCACATGTCCTACGACCCTGGGACTATTTAAAGGAAAGAAAACCTCAACCAAGGATTGCAGCTCACATTCACTGAGCACTTACTGTGTGCCGGGCATCGTGCTGAGCACTTGACCACCATCTCCCTAACCCTTTCTCATCTTCACATCCACCCTCTGACCTTGTTGTTATATCATCCGCTTTGCAACAGATGAGGAGATTGAGGCTCAGAGAGGTAGAATGACCTGCCCAGCCATCTCAGGCCCGGCACCATTTCTGCTGAGGGAATGGTGTGCCCCGATGAACCCTGGCCATTCTGCCGGTGAGACCTTTGCCCAGAGGGAAAGGCCCAGCTGGAGAGAAGGCTTTTCGGTTCATTTGGATGCAGAGGAAAAGAAGGAGGGCATCCTTAGGGCTCGGCGGTTGGACGGGTAGAGGCACTGGGGCAAATCAACAGTGGAGAGCCGTGTCCGAGCCAAGGGCCCTGCTGAGGCTCCCATGCACGTGATGTGGCCAGGTTGGGGCCCGAACCGCAGACAGATCAGAGGTCAGCCACCCCTCAGAAGTCATGTGCCAAGCCTTCATTTCCTGCCCCCCCCCCACACACACACACTCACACTCTACCTGCTTGCGAAGCAGCTTTCTTGGGACTCTGGCCTCCAGGGACTCCAAGTGGTCGCCAGTGGTTAGGTGCTCCTGGCGGCCAGTCCCTAAAATCACCTGAAATGCTTTCTTTGTCTTGGGACTTGATGGCTAATCCCCGGGAATGGATGTTGGGAAGTCAGTTATAATGTCTCACCTGGTGTCCGGCACTGTGACCACAGCTGCCACTCCCACATGGGGTCACTTGTGGCCTGCTCACCTGGGCCGAGGTGAGGCTCAGAGGCCACTGGGTCAGCAACACCAGAGACATTCCTTCCCTGTGTTCCCTGCCCTTCCTTCCTGGCAAGGGAGAAGCCAAGGTTTTTGACAGAGAAATTGAGTGTGTTAATGTGATAGATTCACCCCCATACAGTGATTAAGTGGCTTCTCATCATCCGTACCATCGGTAGAGACTATGAAAATTAAGGAGAGCAGAAGAGATGAGGAAATACAGCCAGCCCATAAACTCGTTAGGACCCATTACCATCACCGGGAGGGCAGAACAAAGGACGTGTCCCCCAGGGAGCAAGAGGCAAAAAGGAGACCAAGAATCCGCAGACACGCCATGGGTAGGGACAAGAAAACTCCCAGGGAGCCGCAGAGGAATTATTCTCGGGGGAGCCTATTCTCAGCGCAGAGGCGCCCACACACAACCCCATCTCTCAAGGGCCTGTCTCCTCGCTGCCTGGTTGCCAGGTAAAGGAGGAACACCCCGAAAATTCCATTCCCCGAACAGTGCATTTGACATCACTGCAGCCATTTTAAAAAATGATCCAGCATATTTAGGTGTTTCTTTCTCTTGGGCTTGGTGGTGGGGTGGGGAGAACTCTCATCCAAAAGTCTATGTTGCCCGCAAGGCTCAGAACAGACAGATTCTGGTTGGTCGCTTATATGATTAGCATTCCCTTCCTGGTTTTTTTTTTTGAGGGGGGGGCGGTTACGACTAAACATTCCTTGATGTCAATGGAATATTAAAGATTTAGATCTTTCCGCTTTTGATGTTGGCAGCAACAGCTGCTAACCTGATATTAACGACTCTGGAAGCTTCCTCAGATTTGCTGCAAGGGGTCTCCCAAAAGGGGCTGAGGGGAGAGAGATGTTTACTCAGCTCCTTCCATCGCAAATTAAATATTCAAATTGGGTTTGTTCTGAGGCATTGTTGAGGCTTGAGCTTTAGCTTAATGGAAACGGTATTGTCCCCCGAATAAAGGTTTCATTAGGCCAGCCCGCAAACTTTTCCCATTATCCCCTGCAAGAAACAATCTGGGTGACAGCCTACCCGTCATAATCCCCTGCTTCAGATTTATGGTGACAAAAGACTCTTAATACTGAAAATGTTCGGGGGGAGGAGAAACACTTCCCAAACAAGGGGTCTCTCCCTTCCAGGCCAGGTAACAAAGGGTCAGGAGGAATTTGGTGGGGCCTCCTGGCCACCTGCCGATTAAGCCTGTGGTCAGTAGATTAACTGCAGCTCTGACTGAGTGTTTGGAAAGGCAAGTTACATGGCAGAGCAAACAAAATTCAGACTGTGCTTTACACATGGTAATCCCAAATTTAATAAGAGCCTCACCACTGGGAAGCCAAAGCCAAAAAGGTAGCTGAGGTGTGGAGCGATATTGTTCCCAGCAAGGAATATCGCCATCGGTGCTAGGCAGCCTCCGGACCACCCCCTGGGGGTTCTGTGGCCTCAGCTGAAAAGTTCCTCCTGGTCTCTTGGCTGAGTTGGCTATTTTCCCTCCTTCCAGGCTTCAAGGGCCTTGTCCAGAGATGAGTCACAATTCTGTCTGTCCGGAACAAAGTCCCTGCAGAATGCTTGGGTGGTCAGAAGGCCATATAAGCCTCAAGCCCTGTGGGCTGCCCCGGAATCCATCTTCTCGACCACAGGGCTCGCCGTGGGCAGAGCTGAGGCTTCCCACGAGGCCATGGGAAGCCTGTAATTCAGGCTTTGCACAGCAGTAATGAAGGCCTGGATGTCTACGCCTAGTCAGATACCAGATGTCTAAGATGGAGTATATGTGGGGTTTGCTTTGGGCACGTGTGAGTTATTTCCCAAACTATGATTAGCTGAAGACATGTTTCTTTTGTGGCCACCTTCGTGATCATTCATTCACTCAAGAGATATTTACTGAGCACATGCTATGTGCCAGGTCTCTGCTCAAGTGCCTCGGACATCAAAGTGGACAGAAAACAGGCATGGTCTCACTCCACAAACCATACAAACTGAGGTAAGTGCTGTAAAGGAGAGAAAAGTTGTTCCATGGGGCCAGACTATATTTTTCATTTTCTTTTTTTTTTTTTTCTAGGGGGATGCCTCTTCAGTACTGTGAAGGAAGAGAAAAAGACAATTCACATAATGCCAATAAATCTATTTGGTTTATTTATCAAAGGCCAGAGGAGTTTCCTCATTGCCATCTCTTGGGGACCAAATAAAGGATACTGTAAGTTTTTCTATAAAGGAATTCCCTAAGTAGTACCTATCCCACTGGTGTTTTGTCAAAGGCTAGCATAAATCTTAGTCTTTCTTTGCTTACAGTGAGCTGTTTGCTTTAGTGGTCTACACCAGTGCTTGGTCGTATGCTAAGGAAACGTGATGAATTGACCAAGGAGGGGCTTGAAAACACAAAGTACAATAAAAATTAACTTGAGGTGTGTGGGAGAGTGGGAGTGGGACATTTTGGGGAATGTGGAAATTTATACAAATGTAGGACTCCCAGGAAAATATGGATGCTCCATTTCAGCTTGCCTGAAATTTGGCACTTTACCGTCTCCCCGATAAGCCTTTCTTTTCCTTAATGCCCTGTCTAAATAGTTATTTTAATCCTTTCTCATGGATCCATGACATCTAGGTACTTAGTAAATATGTGTGCCCATGTCTACATTTCCAGAATTTTTTGTAAGAACCATTTTTATTTGACCCCTGCCAATTCTTCTGATCTTACTTTCCATGTTCTCTCCTCAGTTCTTATATCTAAACTATATATATGTATTTTTTTAAAGATTTTATTTTAGAGAGAGAGTATGTGTGAGTGGGGGAAGGCCAAGGGAGAGGGAGAAAATCTCAAGCAGACTCCCTGCTGAGTGTAGAGCCGGATGCGGGGCTCGATTTCACAACCATGAAATCATGACCTGAGCTGAAATCAAGAGTCAGATGCTCAGTCAACTGAGCCACTTGGGCCACCCGGGCACCCCCAATCTATATTTGAACAAATGTATAAAACCTCTCCTTCCTCACATGTTCCTTGCCCTGTGCCCCAAGACATGCTGCCATCTCAAACTTCTCAAACACAGTAAGTCATTTGTTGAGAACCTAACCATGGGTCAGACACTGTTCTGGGCATTTTATTTCGTTTAATCCTTCACAAGGAAGGTTGATACTATTACCCCATTTTACAAATGAGGAAACTTGAGATTTATGATTTCAAGTAAATTTCCAGAAGAATGTGGCCAATAAGTTGCTAGTGTCAGATTTTTAAAATTTTGTGAAAGAAATATAAAATTCAGGGGCTCCTGGGTGGCTCAGATGGTTAAGCATCTGCCTTCAGCTCAGATCATGACCCCGGGGTCCTGGGATCGAGCCCCACATTGGGCTCCTGACTCAGCGGGGAGGTTGCTCTCCCTCTCCCTCTGCCTCTCCCCCGCTCATGCTCTCTCTCTCCCTCTTTCTCTCTCTGTGTCTCAAATGAATAAATAAAAAAAAGAAATATAAAATTCATATAATAAACATATATATTTTTAATTCTATTGTCACATGTCACAAGTTATCTTAGGCATTTTTCTTTCTTTCTTTCTTTCTTCTTTCTTTCTCTTTCCCTTCTTTCTTTCTCTTTCCCTTCCTCCCTCCCTCCCTCCCTCCCCCCCCTTTCTTTCTTTCTTTCACCCTTTGACTCCCTTTTCCCTTTATCTACTTCTCCCATCTCCTGCCTCTGGCAACCACCCATCTGTTCTCTGTATCTAGGAGTTTGGGGGGTTTCTTGTTCATTTTTCAGTCTGTTTTGGATTCCACATGTAAGAGAGATCATCTGGTATTTATCTTTCTCTCTCTGGCTTATTTCACTTAGCATGATGCCTTCAATATCTATCCATGTTGTTGCAAATGACCATGTTGTGGCAAAATTTCATTCCTTTTTATGGCTGAATCATATTCCATTGGATATATACATCACATCTATATGCATTCATCTGTTGATGGATACCTAGGTTGCTTCCATATCTTGACTATTGTAAGTAATGCTGCAATGAACATGGGGGTGCATATATCTTTTTGAGTTAGTATTTTCTTTTCTTTTCTTTTTTTTTTTTTTTATAGATTTTATCTATTTATTTGACAGAGCAAAGAGAGCACAAGCAGGGGTAACAGGAGAGGGAGAGGGAGAAGCAGGCTCCCTGCCAAGCAGGGAGCCTGATGTGGGGCTTGATCCCAGGACCCTGGGATCATGACCCGAGCCAAAGGCAGATGCTTAACCATCAGAGCCACCCAGGCTCCCTAGTATTTTCATTTTCTTTGGATAAATACCCAAAAGTGGAATTGCTGGATCATATGGTAATTCTATTTGTAATTTTTTGAGGACTCTCCATACTGTTTTCCATAGTGGCTGCACCAATTTATATTTCCACCAACAGTGAAAGAGGGTTCTCTTTTCTCCACATTCTTGCCAATACTTGTTATTTCTTATCTTTTTGGTAATAGCCATTCTAACAGGTTTTAGGTACTATCTCATTGGGGTTTTGATTTACATTTACCTGATGACTGCTCCAATTTTAGTATAAGTGCTGCCAAAGTGAACACAGTATTTCCCTGATGATTAATGATGCTGAGCATCTTTTCATGTATCTGTTGGCCATCTGTATGTCTTCTTTGGAAAAATATCTATTCAGATCTTCTGCCCATTTTTCAAAAGTTTTTATTTATTCATTTAAATAAAATCTACACCCAGTGTAGGGCTTGAACTTACAACCTGGGGATCAAGAGTCATGTGCTCCACTGACTGGGCTAGGCAGGTGCCCCTTCTGCCCATTTTTTTTTTTAAGATTTTATGTATTTGTTTGACAGAGAGAGAAACAGCAAGAGAGGGAACACAAGCAGGGGGAGTGGGAGAGAGAGAAGCAGGCTTCCTGCTGAGCAGGGAGCCCGATGCGGGGCTCGATCCCAGGACCCTGGGATCATGACCTGAGCCGAAGGCAGACGCTTAATGGCTGAGCCACCCAGGCGCTCCTCTTCTGCCCATTTTTAAAAATCAGATTGTTTTGTGGGTTTTTTGTTTGTTTGTTTTTTTGCTAGTGAGTTGTATGAGTTCTTCATATATTTTGGATATTAACCCCTTATTAGATACATGATTTGCAAAATATTTTCTCCTATTCAGTAGGTTGCCTTTTCATTTTGTTGATGGTTTTCTTTGCTGTGCAAGAGCTTTTTAGTTTGATGTAATCCCACTTGTTTATTTTTGCTTTTGTCACTTTTGCTTTTGGTAAGGCCATATATGACAAGCCCACAGCTAACATACTCAACAAAAGCTGAAAGGTCTTTCCTTTAAGATCAGGAACAAGACAAGAATGCCCACTCTCACCACTTCTATTCAACATAGTATTGGAAGTTCTAGCCAGAGCAATTAGGCAAGAGAAAGAAGAAATAAAAGGCATCCAAATTGGAAAGGAAGAAGTTAAACTGTCACTATTTGCAAATGACATGAGATTATACATAGAAATCCCTAAAGACTCCATCAAAAAACCATTAGAACTAATAAACGGATTCAGAAATTGCAGGATACAAAATCAATACACAAAAATCTGTTGCATGTCTACACACTAATAACAAACTATTAGAAAGAGAAATCAAGAAAATAATCCCATTTACAACTGCATCAAAAAGAATAAAATACCTAGGAATAAATTAACCAAGTAAGTGAAAGATCTACCTATTGAAAATTACAAGACATTTAATGAAAAGAATTGAAGACACAATTAAATGGAATGATAATCTGAGCTCATGGATTGGAAGAATCAGTATTGTTAAAATGTCCATACCATCCAAAATTATCTATAGATTCAACATGATCCTTATCAAAAATTCCAGTGGCATTTTTCAAAGAAATAAGTAATCCTAAAATTTGTGTGGAATCGCCAAAAACAAAAAACAAACAACCCCCCCCCCCATATACACAAATAGGCAAAGCAATGTAGAGAAAGAAGAGCAAAGCTGGAGGCATCATGCTTCCTCATTTCACACTATATTACAAAGCTATAGTAATTAAAACAGTATGGCAGGGGCGCCTGGGTGGCTCAGATGGTTGAGCCTCTGCCTTCGGCTCAGGTCATGATCCCGGGGTCCTGGGATCGAGCCCCGCATCGGGCTCCCTGCTCCACGGGAAGCCTGCTTCTCCCCCTCCTTCCTGCTTGAGCTCTCTCTCACTATCTCTGTCTCTCTCAAATAAATAAACAAAATATTTAAAAAAAAATTAAAATAAAAAATAAAACAGTATGGCATTAGCTTAAAAACAGACACATGGATCAACAGAACAGAATAGAGGACAGAATTCTCAATGAATTTACAACAGAGGAGCCAAGAATATACAATGGGGAAAGGACAGTCTCATCAATAAATGGTGCGGGGAAAACTGGACCACTATCTTACATCATATACAAAAATTAACTCAAAATGGATTAAAGACTTGAACATAAGACCTGAAACCATAAAACTTCTAGAAGAAAACATAGGTGGTAAGCTCCTTGACATAGGTCTCAGTGATGATTTTTTGAATCTGACACCAAAGGCAAAAACAACAAAAGGCCATACCATAGAGGAATTTGGCTGAGTCGGAGGGAACAGAGAAGGTTTTCTAAGGAAATGGTGCTGGATTGGGGTCTGAGGGCACATAAGGGCTAAGCTAGGTTGGGGATGGGAGCAGATGGAATGAAGGACAAAGGGTAGCACACTCAGTGTTATAGAGGCTCTCAGGACCTGTGGTGAGGAAGAAGATGGTGTTTGCAAGGAAGGACTACCCTCATTCTATTTCTTGGGGACCCCAAACCTGTGCAGGAAGAAGTTTGGGGAAACCAGGTCCTAGTTTATATGTACCGTTGTAAGAGTGAAGGCCGCAAGATGCTAAGGATGAGTCTTTCGATAGTTCAAGATGGTGAACCCAGGATACACGCTTGGCTCCCATCCTTCCCAAAGTCTTGTTGAAATAAAGTTTTAGAATTCTAAAAATATATAAACCTATAACATTAGAGAGGGGAGGAGGAGGCCACCAACAAATAAGAGAGGTAAACAAATTTCTGGAATATATCGAGTATATGGAGCCATCACTACAAGAACCAGCTGAAGGAAACCACACATAGAATGCTTTATGAGGGGCAGCAGAGGGAACCGGGAGCCAGTTCATTCAGAAAACCTCACAAAGGTTCAGGGAAGTCCATTCGGGCAAAGGATATGCACAATTGCACAGTAAATCCACACCATCTCGAGTTCTTTCGTACTCAACATCAGAAGTTAACCAAGGAGGCATATGTACAGAATGAGGACAACCATTAGCATGAAGAAAATATATAAAAAATAAGCAAGCTGAAAAATCTCACCACTGGGAAAACAGAGGTTGGGAAACAAAATCACTTTCAATTTCTTCTTTAGAATTTTCAAATGGAGTGGCGAAGAAAATACATTCTAAAAATGGGATTTGGGGAATAAGAATGAGCTCCTGGAAGTTAAAAATGCAATGGGTGAAATAAAATGTTCAGTAAAAGGACTAAAAAGTTGATGAAATCTCACAAAGCATTGAGCAGAAAGAGAGAGAGAGAAAAAAATAGAGAAAAAAAGACAGTGGAATAATCTAATATCTCACTAATAGGAATCCTAGAAAGAAAAAAAAAATAGAAATGAAAGTGGAGAAAATTATCAAAGAAAGTACAGCAGATAATTCCCAGGGCTGAAGAAAGACTGGTCCAACATTGGAAGGACCACTTAGTGTCTAGCATGACTGAAAAAGACCCACAACTAGATGCATCCCAGTCGCATATCAACACACTAACCATAAGGAGTTGATTGTAAAAGGTTCTGAAGACAAAGATCAGATCACCTACAAATGAATAGCAGTAGGAATGGTGTCAGACTTCTCCTCAACAACACCAGAAGCCAGAAGGTGATGGAGTAAAGTCTTCAAAATTCTGAAGGAAAGTTATTTTCAGTTTAGAATCCTAAACACAAACTACCAGTCCAATGAAAGACAACATAGGGGTTTTCAGACAAACAAGACCACAGAAAGTTTGTCTCCAGCATGTCCTTTCTTAGGAAGTTACGTGAGGCTATACTTCAGTAAAACTAGGACATAAGATGGAAGAAAGAAGAGAACCTGGGCTCCAACCTGGGAGAGCAGTAAAGAGAAGTCTGGAGATGGCAGTCACCTAGCAACCTGGGGAGCAACCAGCCCACACCGGAGCGGGATCAACAGAGGCCTCCAGGGAAGAGGGGAAGGTGGTTCTGGATAGACTGAATAATTTAAAATAAGAATATGAGAATAGTAAGTAATGCAAGAGAATAAGGCAACTGGGCGTGCCTGGGTGGCTGGCTCAGTTGGTTGAGCGACTGCCTTCGGCTCGGGTCATGTTCCCAGGGTCCTGGGATCGAGCCCTGCATTGGGCTCCTTGCTCGGCGGGGAGCCTGCTTCTCCCTCTCCCTTTGCCTGCTGCTCTGCCTGCTTGTGCCCTCTCTCTCTCTCTCAAATAAATAAATAAAAATTCTTAAAAAAAGAGAGTAAGACAACTGGGGGAAAATTGATTAAAAACAGTCAAGATCTGAATATGAATATAAATATGAAGCAAGCTAAAAGTGACATGATATTAAGGTAATGATAAAGTGTAAGAAATGAGAATCCATTTGAGCTGGTGCTAGAAACATCTCTTGGAGAGGCTAAGGGATCACAGCACTGACTTGAAGTGCAGGATGTGTAATCCTAACACTGTGACTACTGTTAAATACAAATTCCACAATAATAACAATACATATGATCAGTTTCCCATTATAAGAGTCAACCTTTATTTTTTTAAAAAAGATTTTATTTGAGAGAAAGTGAGCGAGAGAGAGAGAGAGCGAGCGAGAGCATGAGTCAGGGGAGGGGCAAAGGGAGAAGAAGAAGTAGACTTCCCATTGAGCAGGGAACCCAATGACACGGGGCTTGATCCCAAGACCTGGGATCATGACCTGAGCCAAAAGCAAATGCTTAACTGACTGAGCCACCCAGGTGCCCCAAGAGTCAACCTTTAGACAAAGCTTGGAAAACTAGGTTGTGTATCAGAACAGAATATAAGTTTTTAACAACCTTATTAATGTAAAAATATGAGTATAGTAGCAGAAGGTGAGACATGGAAAGGGAAAGAAAAATCTAGAAGAAAGGATAGGATATTAGTAATATCTCAACTTACAAAGTAGACAGTCAAGAGGCACTGTTGAAAGTTGATGAATGCATAAATACAGGTTTAATGTTTTGTTAAAGTTATAAAGGCAGGGGCGCCTGGGTGGCTCAGTTGGTTGAGCGACTGCCTTCGGCTCGGGTCATGTTCCCAGGGTCCTGGGATCGAGCCCCGCATCGGGCTCCCTGCTCAGCCGGAAGCCTGCTTCTCCCTCTCCCACTCCCCCTGCTTGTGTTCCCTCTCTCGCTGTCTCTCTCTCTGTCAAATAAATAAATAAAATCTTTAAAAAAAAGTTGTAGGGGTGCCTGGGTGGCTCAGTTGGTTAAGCGACTGCCTTCGGCTCAGGTCATGATCCTGGAGTCCCGGGATCGAGTCCCGCATCAGGCTCTCTGCTCGGCAGGGAGTCTGCTTCTCCCTCTGACCCTCCTCCCTCTCAAGCTCTCTGTCTCTCATTCTCTCTCTCAAATAAATAAATAAAATCTTTAAAAAAAAATAAGAAAAAGTTATAAAGGCAAACAGGAAAATGGAATATAATATAAATATTGAAATTTTTCACACTCAGAATTCCATGGATACTCTCTAGCAAGTTGATAAATGAAGAAATAGAGATATAATACACTAGAGGTATAATGTATATAAATCTATACATTAGATGAGAGATCTAATGAAATAGATAAAATATTACAGAATATGTGGGACATATTCATTGTTTGTCTGAAATTCAAATTTTACAAGGCATCCTATACTTTTCCTTCCTGAACTTGGCAACCCTAGATCTGTCAGAAGAACTAAAAATCAAGCAGATCAAAGAGGTTGCTTCTGAGTAGTGGGCCAATGGTGGGAGAAGCTGTGGCATTTTTAATCATAAGTGTGTATGCACTACTTGATTTGCACCTGTGTGTGTATTCTTTTGATAAGAACAAAAATGTTTCACATGTGTTCAGTGCATGCAGTAAATCAGTCCCTTACTCCGAATACCTAGGAAGAGGCATGTAATTTTATTAATAGCAAATCCATATTGTCTTACCCCACTGAATACATTTTAAGCAAGTATAAGGAATACTGGTTTGAGATATTCATATTGCAAATAACGTAGATATTCATATTGTAAACCTGTCAGACACCTAGAGGTCCTGGGTACTTGGACCAAGTATGTGCCAGATGCTATGGGCTCCTGAGCTCTAGGAGCTTGGAATTTAGTTGAAAAGACAAGATATGTATTGTGTGCAGAAGCAAATCCTCTAAGAGAGTTGGCTTCCACTCCTAGAAGCTTCCTAGAATGATCAAAAAAAAAAAAAGTGGTAGGTGCTAAATGCTACAGGGGCTGGGCTGAGGGACAAGACCAAGGGCAAGGCAGGATCGGTGATGGAGGTGGAAACTAAAGGAGGAGTAGTGGGATTTGGAAAAGGAAGAGGCAGGAATTCCAGGGTCTGCTTTTAAAATCTCTGTTTTCCCACCATGAGGTATTACCGCACACCTGTCAGAATGGCTTTGTATCAAAAAGACAAGAAATAACAAGGGATGGCGAGGATGTGGAGAAAAGGCAACTCTAGCACACTGTTGGTGGGAATGTAAATTGGTGCAGCCACTGTGGAAAACAGTATGGAGGTTCCTCAAAAATGTTAAAATGGAAATACCATACAATTCAGCAATTCCACTTCTGGGTATTTATCTAAAAAGACATATGCACCCCCACATTCAGTGCAGCATTATTTACAATAGCCAAGATATGGAAGCAACCTCAGTGTCCATGGATAAATGGATGGAAAAAGAAGATGTGATACACACACAAACACACACACACACACACAAACACAATGGAATATTACTCAGCCATAAAAAAAGAATGAGATCTTGCCATTTGTGACAACATGGGTGGAACTTAGAGGGTATTATGTTAAGTGAAATAAGTCAGACAGAGCAAGACAAATACTATATGATCTCATTTATATGTTGAATCTAAAAACCAAAACAAATGAACAAACAAAAGACAGAAACAAACTCACAAATACAGAGAACAATCTGGTCGTTACCAGAGGAGAGGGGTGTGGGAGGATGGGCAAAATAGGAGAAAGGAATTAAGAAGTGTAAACTCCCAGTTATAAAATAAGTAAGTCACAGGGATATCAAGTACAGCACAGGGAACATGGTCAGTAATACTGTAATAACATTGTATGGACAGATGGTAATTAGACTTATCAAGGTGATTTCATTATGTATATAAATGTTGAATTGCTATGTTGTACACCTGAAACTAATATAATATTACATGTTAACTATTCCTTAATTAAAAAATGGAAGAAAAAGTAAGATAAAAAATAATTTTAATTTTTTTTATTTTTTTAATTTATTTATTTAACAGAGAGACACACAGCGAGAGAGGGAACACAAGCAGGGGGAGTGGGAGAGGGAGAAGCAGGCTTCCCGCAGAGCAGGGAGCCCGATGTGGGGCTCAATCCTAGGACCCTGGGACCATGACCTGAGCCGAAGGCAGACCCTTAGCGACTTGAGCCACCCAGGCGCCCCTAAATTCTCTGTTTGAAACTGCACCTTAGCAAAGGAGCCGGTGTCTGCCCCCAATACTTCCAATGTACCCCAAGATGCTTTTTTTGGGGGGGTCCCCAAACCTCAGAAGGGCTACTCAATCCATATAAATGTCCAAGAACCCCTTCAAAGATATGAACCAATGGTCAAATGATGCTAAGGTACCATTGCTCTCTTTGGGTCTAGGCAAATCCTAGTCAGAGGTCTCCTAGCCTTGGCAGGCTGAGAGGACAAGGGTAAGCCCTCAGGAAAAATCCCTTCCCTGGATCAACCAAATGCAAGCTGTTGATCTTGTTTGGATCCTGATTTGCAAAACCATCTGTAAAAGTCCATTTATAAGACAAATGAGGAGATTTGAAACTTGGCTCAGTATTTGATGATGTTAAGAAGCTACTGTCAATTCTTTTATGTGATAATGTAATTATGGTTATATTTTTAAAAGAGCCTCTATCTTTTAGAAATATCTTCTGAAATATTTACAGCTGAAGTGATAGGATATGTGGGATTTGCTTCAGTATAATTCAATATGGGCTGGGGGGAGGGTGGGGAAGGATGAAACAATATTGGCTATAAATTGATAATGGTTGAAGCTGGATCACAGGTGCATGGGAGTTCACCATACTCTTCTACTTCAGTATATGCTTGAAATTTTCAACTAAAAAAATTCCTCACTTAATATTCTTTACTCTCTCTACAGACAAGATAACAATAGCCGAGACTTATTTAATATGTCTGGTTTACATTTACATCAAATACCTCCTTTGATCCCTACAATACCTCAGTTGGGCAGTTGGGAAATTTTGCTGGTGAAGAAAGAGAAAAAGACAAAGGTCTGTAGAGGCCTTGACATGGAGAGAGGATATTTCTGTCAGCCAGGCATTTTGTAGTTCCTCCTCATCATTCAGTCTCCTGTCACCCCACCTTTCTTCTCCCCACGGAGGGAAACAACCATTGCCAAAGTCTCTGGGGATCACCACTGTGAAGAGGACCCAACCATGATGGCTGAGTACGGAGGCAACCATTTTTCTTATTCTGGCCTTCCCCAATTCACTTTCTCCAGACCTTTTGATTGCTCCTTTTTCCCTTCTTGTTTTCCTGAGTCAATACCTCCCCTCTGCTGCTCAGGCTGGCCGGTGATTTCAGTGTCCCATGTCCTCAGGACTCACTTCAGAAGATCCTCTGATGTCTGAGGGGCTGGCCTCAGAGACCTCCCACACTGGTGGGCTCTGTCCCTCCTGCCAGCCTTGCTAGTCTCTTCCTTCAACTTAGCTTGGGCCAACTCACTGACAGAAACAGCTACCTCCAGGTCAGGGCCTCCTCACTGTTCATGCTTCTCTTCCTGGATCCTACATTTTACATTTGAGGAGGGTTTATTGAGCATTTACTATATGCCAGAACTGTGCTAAATGCTTTTGGGCATTATTTCATTTAATCTTCCTAATGATGAGGTGGGCATTATTATCTTGGGTTTAGAGAAGTTACAGAACTTGCCTGGGGTGGTAGAGCCAATATTTAAACTAGTCATCCCGTCTCTCCAGAGAGCACTGAAAGCTGGGTAAACTGAGTAGCAATTATGTTATGAATAGAACCACAGCTGGACATTAGGAGATACTAGCTCTACTTTTAGCTCTGCCGTGACACAGATGTATGGTAATGGGCAAATCATTTAACCTCTCTGAGCTTCACTTTTGTCATCTTAAAAATGTGGACTGGAGAGGTAGGGATAATACACTCTCTAATGAAAAGCTGTAGAACACAGAGATTAAGTGTGTGGGCTCCAGTGCCAGGTTGTGGGTTCGAATGATAGTTCTGCTATTTGTGAATTATGTGACCAAATCGTCTTGTGTCTCAGTCTCCTCATCTGTGAAATGGGTATGACAGTAACAGTAGCTATCTCATAGAGTTATGATGAGAACTAATTGGTACATATCAAGTACTTAGCATACTGCTGGCATATAGGAACATTAGTCATCATTAATGTCATTTTTATTATTATTAATGGTCTCTTCCATCAAAATTATATTATTTTAGGATACATTAGAACTTTTAGAATTATTGTTAATATAGCCAGGATTTTCAGGGTGCCTGGGTGGCTCAATCAGTTGAGCATCCAACTCTTGGTTTTGGCTCAGGTCTGATCTCTGCATCCAGAGATCAGCCCCATTGGGCTCTGCACTCAGTGTGGCGTCGTCTTCCCCTTTCCCTCTGCCCCTCATCCCCACTGGTGCTCTCTCTCTCTCTCTCAAATAAATAAATAAATTTCTTAAAAATATATAGCCAGGATTTTCATGTTTAGAAATTAGGAGGTAAGAAATTTCTCTTTAATAAGGAGAAAAAATTGCCCCTCTTATATAGTAACTCACTCCTTTCAAAGCACATGCACCTATAGTCTTAATTAGTATCTGATAACTCTGAGAAATTGGTCATGAAACTGTACATTTGAATAGCTTCTCATAGTGATCAATGCATTTGATCTCACGTCAGCTCATTTTGGCCCCACCTCACACTGTGAGGCAGATAATGCCAATAGAGAGATGAAGATTTCACTCAGCTAAGGTGACTTGCTCAAGGTCACACATTAATGGGTAGTAGAACCAGCAATGAAATTGAAACATCGTAATCCCAATTTAGAACTCTTTCCAGAAAGAAATTTGTATTCTGCAAAGTACTTTGTGCTTATACATGTGTTGGGCCCCCATAGACCTGAACCTGAACTTGGAGTGGAATTCTCCAGGTGGCAAAAATCTCTCTTCTGTAATCAAGGACATAACCAGTCTCTGTCTAGAATGGAATCCCAGTCTCCACATGATGGTGGGTATCTAGGATCACTGCTACTTCATAGTAGCAGTGGGGACCCCAGTTCTCTTCCCTACTCTAGCACTTGACTAGCTTTGTGGCCTTGGGAAAATCACTTACAATTCTCTAAACCCTTCTCAAGAATGGGGATGAGCATAACCACCTTGTAGGGAAGCTGTCAGAATTGGTGATAACATGTGGAGGCAATGAGTAGGCATTTGGTAAATGGCAATTAAAAAAAAAAGTTTTTTGTGTTTTTTTTTTTTTTTTTCTTCAAAAGGCCAGCATGGCTGACAGACCCAGCTTCTGGTTTCACTTCTGTTTCTCCAGGATACTGGCTCAAAGAAAGGCAGCAGGCAAAGCAGGCAGGTGACTTTAAGTCATGAAACATATATTCTCACCTTGGGCACCTGCTGTTTTTAATGATTAAAAATTTCTCCCCGAAACAGCCATCATTTAGCAAATACCAGGGCTAGTTATTAATTTAAAAACATGTTCAGCCTGTGCTTACAGAAACAGCCATTTCCCCCCTTGGGAATGAGTTTTTAGTTATGTTTTTAAAATTAGCTGGCGCTTGAATTTCATTTTCCATCCAAGCTTCCCTGTTATCTGTAAGGTCACAGAAACACGTAGGCCACGGACAGTCCAATCCCAGATATTAGACTCTTGGAATTAAAAGCCAAAATAAGTAAATAAAGAGAGAATGCCCAGGGATTTTTCAGAGCAGCAAGCCGGTCCCCAGCAAGCTGCGGGAGCCAGGTTTCCTCCTTAAGAGGCTCTTCCTTTACATTTTGATGTGAAGGCTGAGGAAGAGGAGGAAAAAGGCCTATGACCTATATCTTCAAGGTTTGTCTCTTCTGCGCTCAGCAACAGGAAAGAATCAGAATGCATTCTGGAGGAAGAGGAAAAAACCCAAGTGCTGATTGTCCCTTTAAGCCATTCCAATCACAGGCTCGCGGTTAAAATAATGCTCACCTACTGCGCTTCCAACTGGGCCATCTACCTTTTTCGCTGGCGGGGTCAGGCCCAGTCAAGCCTGATGAGGCTGCCACAGGCCCGGAGAGCTGAGCTACAGGCCGGGCTACACCTGTTTATCCCCGAGTCACTTCATTTCCCTTCCCCTCCTCCCTGCTTGAAAAGGAGCATTAATTAAACCGGTAAACAAGCCGGCTCCCATTCTAAATCAGAGCTGCAGGCAACGGAGAGATAACTTGGGCTCCGGAGAAGAGGGATTTTCAGTTAATTTATGGAATTCACCGTACTCTGAGCAGCCAGCTCCCCGCTTAACGGGGGAAATTGAAGCAGACAGCCTTTGTCTAAACACTTCTTTTGCCCAGAATATCTTAATTTTTCTATTTGAATGTTTAATAAGGTTTGGGGTGCTGCTTCTTTTTTAATTTTAATGGTGCATACGTTTGGGTGTTATCACTTGGCTGGTGGCTGCAGGGCGCGCGTCCTCCAGGGGCGTGGAGGGAAGGAGCAGTTTTTTCCAGCTGGGCTCGGACAACCGGCGAAAGACGGAGGCTGGGGTTTGGGCGAAGTTTTGGGGGGTCTCGAAGTCAGGGCAGCCCTGAAACGCTTTGCCCGCAGGCACCGCCCTTTCCTCCTTTATGTTGCCCCACGCCGTCGGTGCCCGCAGGCGCCCCGGAACGAGGCCCGGGCCCCGCCACCCGCTTTCTTTCTCTGCCATCTACGGGAAAAGCCGGCCCCGGCGGCGTCCTGGGGGATCCCTCTCTCGGCCCGAGGGCTGGGCCGCCGCTCATTTCCGGCCGCCGCTGCGAGGACCCCGCGCTGCCTAAATTAATTTCTCCAAGAAGGGGGCTGTGCGTGTATCTTATCCCCCCACTGCTATCCGGAATTCCTCAGTTCCAGCGGGAAGCCCCCTGAAATTGTAGTTTTCATCAGATTATAGACAGTCCGAGGAAAAACCCTCCGTAAATCTTTGTCATTTCTTATGTAAACCTTCGTCAAAAAACACAGGAACGTCTTATACATATTTCAAGTCAGCCTGCTTTTCCGGGTGGCATATCCAGTAATCATGTTGACAAATTAATGGTAGAGAATTAGTTGTACATTAAAGATTTAAATTATATTATGCAGCACATTGTCATAAAATGATATAAAACAATAGGAAAATAAATGTAAATTAATTCCAGTTACTGACAAGTAAAACACCAGACTGACATCGGTACGCTCAGCGGCGTGCTCAGCCGCCGGGGCGCAGCGCGGAGCGCCGCCGTCCCCGCCGGGAGCAGGGGAAGGGGCCGCGCGGCTCGGCGTGCCACGGGTTAAGTGGCGCCGATCGCCGCCTCCCCTGGCTCCCCTCCCCTGTGTGCTGATTTTCAGGCCCACCGAGTCGCCCGAGAAAGTTTTCCATTCGACGAGGCTGGAGCGTTTCAGGGGCTGAGCGCCTTAGAAAGCTTCAGGGCCCCCGAGGGCCGACTTGCTGGGAGGGGGCGGCCTGCCCGGTTCTGGACACGCTAATTACAAGGATTCTGTTTCCCGGGTCTGCAGGAATGCATTACCTGCAGCAAAGGAGGCACGGCCTCTCAGGAAGGCCCCGAGAGGAAGCTGAATGCCCCAGTGAATTCCAGCCCCGTCCCTAGGTTTATACCCACAACCCCAGCCCATGCTGAGGGACTAATCGCTTGGCCATTGTCAGGGCTGTTGTCCAATCAGCCTCTGAATAGCAAAACTTCACAATGCCGAGTATGAATTAGAGGGGAACAAATGTGGATGCAGACTTTTTTTGCAACAATACCTAACTGAGCCTTTCAGACAGGACAAGGGATGCACAAAAGCTCGACGGAAATTGGAGTAACTTTTGGAGGCCCTTGGAGCTCCGGTCAATGAGCGCTAGCTCCATAATGGCGACCGGGGCCTCCTCCACCAACCCCACCCCCCTTTTCTGTGGGATGGATCAATTGTTCCTGGGGTGGGGGGAAATTGTCATAAAAATTGGGCATTTTTGTTGTCCTTGTCTTGGAAGCGGTGGCTCGCTGTTGAACGTGGCCAAATGGATTTGTCTCCTTTTTATGTGAATTGTACATTGGGTCATTATTTCGCCCACCCTAAAGTACTGACAATGTCCCCTCCCTCCCTCTGCCCACCCCCAAAAGAACAGAATAGCTTCTTGAGCTATACAAATGTCAGGTCTCTGTTTTAAAATTTAGCTTTGTTTACCCAACAGAATGGAATTCATTACTGTGTAAAAGTGGTTCCATTTTCTGATCTTTTTATTCAAAATGTTGAGAGTATCAGAAAGCTCATTTGAAGGTCACAGGTTTATGTATCTATTCTCTTAAGTGTTTTAGAAATTCATATGGAGGACACAAAAGGTGGAAAATGTGAAAACATACTGTTCATTGTTTATCCTAACCTTGCCATGGTTATTAGATAAATGAGTGTAGGGGGAAAAAATGGCATTAAAAGCCACTGTGAACTGGGAATTTTTTTTCCCCCTGAAGACTGTTAATTTTAGCCCTTGATCTGTAAAGGTCAATTTCTAATTCTTTTTACTGTGCAGTTTATATAACTTCTGCATTTGAAGTCTATAAAAAGCTTTTGCAGACTTTTCATAATGTAAGTAGCAATTTATTTCATTACGGTTTGAATTTTTTATGTAATTCCTATGGACATTTTGATGAAATTGTCAGGCTTAAAAGCTGTAGCGCCTTTCATTTGGGGGTGTGTGGACTTTTTTTTTTTTTTTTTGCTCGGATCCATTCTTGCTGGATAATTTAAAATTAGTAGATTAATCAGTTCAGTGATTTAAAAGACCACACTTTGGTTAGAACATGCTTTGAGGCAAAATCATTTTATTTTATTTTTTTATTAGTAAATGATTTAAAAGGCCTTTTCAACTAGTTATCTGAAGCCGATATTTAACTGTTACTTATTCCACTAATTTCTATCTTTTGTTAAAAGAACTTTCCAGCCTAAATCTCCTCGCTCTGTCCCATGCTAATTGCAGCTTACATTATATAAATGGCTTTGTAAAGAAAACTATAACTCCGAGCCTTGAAAGTTGGGTGTTTCTATTTGCTCAAACTTGATGCACTTGTTTGGAGAGGGTCATTGCAGGGAAAGCTGTGTAGCCTGTAAGAATGTCCTGGATAACAAGCTTAAACAGAACCTTTTGTTGTGCTTAGTATTCTCAGGACTCCAAAATGAGGCCTCCTTTTTCTAACCGCGGGCTGAAGTGGTTCATTACTGCTGTTTCCTCCGCCAGGCCAGGGCTCAGCCATTCCCACTACTGAAGGTCTGTAACTTCCTTAAAAAGGAAGAAGGAAAACATGGCCCAGAAAGGTCTTGTTAGCACTTCCTATGTGAAATTAGCAGCTTTCTAAAAGGTACAACTCCAATTACCTCACATTGTGGGGGCGAGTACAAACTCAACAATACGCACAGCCTAGCAAGTGACATTCTGTCTTTCTAGAGTTACTTCCCTAATTAGGAATGAAGAAGCTCTATTCTGCTGAGTGCATCTATTTACAGTGGCCACAATGCTTTAACTTGAGCATCCTTCTCAAAGCCCAGTGTTAAAAAACACAAGTGCTCTTTTCGCCGAGCAGGCTCTGGTGAGGCGACACATTCCTAACGGTTACGCCCTCGGAAAAAAAAAAAAAAAAAAAAAAGTGTAGCCGCTTTGGCAGGATTGTTAACACTTCAGGATTCATTTTCCACAATAACGCCCCTGCCCAGAGAGCTCTGGGAATTACAGTGGACAATAGGGAGGCATTCTTAGGAGGGTCTAATGATGGAATAAAAAGAAAAATATTTATTGCTTTTGACAGTCCCACAAGGGGCAAAAATCCTTGTCGTGGGTAAAGTTTCCCTAGCTGTTGGAGGAAGGCGGCTCACGGGGACTCAAACAGTTCCACTTCCTTTGTTAGGAGGCTGAGTACCAGGGCCAAGCTGGGAAATTAAAGATTAAGTTCATTAAGGTAAGATAATTGTGTGCAGGCATTGTTGTGGATACAGGTGGAGCGATGGGGGCTGGGGGAGGAAGCCCATTTACATGTCGGGACGACCCATTAAACAGGCTTAACAGATGGGCAACACAAATATGTTTATTATTTGCCTGATGGCTGACCTGTGCTTTCGCGGTTTCATTAGTCAACAGGCCCCCACCGAAGGAGAGACCGGACTCCCTGCCGGGAAGCAGGTGGGAGAGAAGGCAAAGCAGGTTCCGGAAAGGAAAGGAAAGAAGCAGTCCTGTGGGCCCTGCTCTGCCTCCACTTGAACCGTCCCCACACGTCTAAGTTCCCTTCTGGCCCCGTCCCCACATGCTGGGAACAGCCTGCCCTTGCTGGATGGGTAGAGGGGACAGTGCTCTCCCACCTGAGGTGTGTCTTTGGGTCTTTGTGGACACTGACAGGAGACGTCAGTGCAGAAGAGCACGTTGGATGCCCCTTATAAAGAAGGCACTGGACTCTCTCCTCTCTGAAATCTGGTGATTGAGTTTCCAGTCAGGGAGTTTATCAAACGCTTTCCTACCCTAGTTCCTTACCTCCTCAGAAACTGACTACTCTGGAAATCTGGGCGGCCTATCTTTCAATTCCTCCTTCTGGGGGCGGGGGGGGGGTGAAAAATAAAACAAAACCAAACATGGACACTCCCTCCTTCCCTACCCCCCCCCCGCGCGCGCGTGCGCGCGCGCACACACACACATCCTACCTCACACAGATAAACTCTCTCTGCTTTGTTATTGCAACCTGTGTTTGTCTTTGTGAGGGAGAGCTCCTCCCTGTCCCTTCCCTAACTTGGAGACCCATAAATCCTGAGAACTTGAAAAAGGAAAAAGTGTAAAGCAATATGGTGGCATT